>NW_026534347.1:5042622-5183886 GCF_026225885.1 Hylaeus anthracinus
AAAAAAAAATTCTTGAATTTTGGTTACGAGAACTACGTGTATCCCCTCGAGTAGCATTTACTGATAACCGTTAATTAATTCTTCCAATTTTTGTTAAACCAGTTTCTATGAACCAGTTTCATTGCACATACGCTGGCGAGCATCGATTACCAAGATTATTAAAATTAATGCTGTCCTGGATGCTTCGCGCGAATAATAGTCGCGATAATCGCTTCATTTTGCATCTTCCCACGAATAGACGACGTTTCGATTCACCATTGGCTGATCGGCATCGCGGATTGCGCGGGACTCGCGTGGGTGGATGCTGGTAGAGGCAGGTCGGTTGCTTTGAAGTCGATACGCAACGTCGACGAACGATTCCCAATAGGATCGAATGGTATTTCAATCGTGCACGCCTCAAAGACGGAGGTGATCTCCCACTCTTTTATTTTCTTAGCTTCTATTACTAGAGAAAACTATTCCTATCAAACAAAATTCGGCTCACTTTTTCTATTGTTCGATGTTTCGAGATCATAACATCAAAATATGAGAAATAGTATAATTTATGTTTGCGTTAATTCATAGAAGTATTTGTACTATCTCAATTACTGATTTTACATTGATGCCATTGTAAAATAAATAGCTCTTTTTCTCCGTGGGATTCCTTTAGAGTAGCCATTTTATCGAGACTAGAGTAGCCATTTTATCGTGGAAAAAATGGAAGATCAATGATGTATACTTCAAAATACATCGATAATCAGGTCGTTCACCTTATAGCACTTCTCGACTTCGAGGCCGAGACAGAATTTTCTTTTTCTTTCAACCAGACCTAACCAATGAAAAAGTAAATAAATCTAAGTCGATTCCTTGCTACCTTGGTTGCTACCTTGTATCCAACAGTTAGTGATTCTTATCACAGGAACTACCGCGCGAAAGCTCCGTACGTTCGCTCCCCGTTAAACCCTAGACGAGAGCCAGAACTTTTAACGCGGTGACAAAATAATCGCAGATCCAGATAATGATATACGGGAAACAGACTCGGAATGAATTATACCAGTCGAGGTAATTTATTACGCGATCCGTGGAATAGGGCGTTTTTTGTCCCGGCTGGCATAAACCTAGAAAGTTATCAGACTGTCATCGAGTCCGGGGGATGCGCGTGTAACGGTAGCGGATATACACGCGGACAGCCTGTCGTCTGACGGCGCGTTAAGAGAATTATTTATTGGAACTATTGGCGCCGAGGGAACGATTAGCATATTAATGTCGCCTGCTCTTTTCCCGCGTCGTTCCGTGCACCGGCTCCTACGTCACGCGCCGGTGTGCTCGCGCCGCTGATACGCGCCATTATTAAATTATTCGCGTATTCGCGGGGCCAATTATCATTCATCACGATGTTCCCTAATCGATGCGTCGCGATGATGATTACATTGGATAACGTGTGTTTGGTAATAGATCACATGGAATTTTTGTGCAACGTGAACGCGCATAATCTTTCTGTTACTGGACCAAATAACATATTATTTTCTTAACAAATCCTCCAATAATGCGACCTCTGAAATAACAAAACAACACCCAAGCACCTAGTATTCGTACCGAGGATACGATATGGAAAGGCGAAAATTATATTTGAAACCAGAGTTGGCCCTAACTTCTGAAGACCACGTACAAAACACCATCAAATGTTTGAGAGACATCATAAAATAAAGGATATGCTCGTCGCTAATTACCTTGCAGTCCATGCGACGTAAAGGCAATATTTAAACAAAAAAATATTAGGTGTAGAAATGAATTATGTGCTTTTCCAAAGTATATCTACCAATTATTTATAAATAGTGAAATGATAACATGAGTAAATCTATGAGAATTTATTAGACCTTATGAGAATGTACAGGAATCCAAACACATATAAAATATCAACAATAATATACATGTTATAGCGTTTAGACGACAAAGTTTCAGTACTGTCTTAAATACCTTGAATATACTTAGGAAACTATATTTCGTGGAGGATCCATTGTGCAGATTTGCAGAGCTTTAATATCTACAAGATAAACATTTAAAATGATACTAAAAAAATTAAATAATACCTGAAAATAATAGTTTTCAGTCTTTCCGATAATTCTGACTACGACTTGCGTATTTCCTTTTCATCAATTGTGAACTCGAAGAATTAAACTTTTTGAAGAAGTCCTTCTTACTTTAAAGAAGGACTTACTTTAAAGAAGGACTTACCAATTATAAAAGTAACACGTAAATTTTTAATCTTCGCTACAAGCTTTCTTACAAAAAGTACGTGGTCATTTTCAAATTCCATACATCCTAAAATATACAACTTATATAAAGAGACACGTAACGTTACACGATGGCGGAAAGTGTTTTACAAACTGCGCAATAAAACCTACAGGAAACCTTGAGAGAAACCTTAGCGTATACTCCGACGAACACATGCTCGACGAATACAAAATTTATACACTTATGCAAATTAAGATATTAATATTATTACCTACATTACTTCGTGAAACATATTCCGCGTACGATTCATGCATAATTTCCATATTACCGTTCACCGTAAATACATCAAACGCGCAGTTTACTAATTAACCAAAGACGTGTTTCCATCACACCGGATTCGGGAAGAGCAAGAAATAATTATGCATAATTAAGAACCGTGGTTAAGAGCTGCGGGTTCTTTTTTTCTATTACACCAGAACGTAAGTTCCAGAAGGATTAGGGATCTTCTTTTATAGAATTCCGTGAGCCTAAAAGGATTAAGCACCACTGGTTTATCAACATCGCGGGACTGTATCGCCGGTAAGCACGGTATTAATCGACGAGAAGTATTCGTGCGTCAGCGCATAAAGTCGCCCAGATAAAATTGGTATGCGATATCGGCCATTAACAGGGCCATTGATCCGCGAGAGGGAATCGTGGAAACTGACGTAAGCTTCCGGGCAGAAATTGATCCGAGGAAACTCGATGACGATCGCCTAGCGGTAAAGTTTACTCGAGGTGCGAAACAGGAAGCTTTAAACCTAATCGCCCCGCAGATACGACGATTAACCTGGTAATTGGATTTGTCTGCCTCCTGGCCACTCGCATACTCTACTTATTAAGTGTATCGTTGTTCTGATATCGACTGGTTTCGAAGCTATAAACCGAGTAAACTTGCGCGTACTACTAGGACAAGTTTACCTAGGACATTCCAAAAGTGGTGCATATTTGAAAAGTCTTTTTTTGGACAGAAGGAAAATTTTCTGGTAATAAGCTTAACCCCATTCACTGCCAGGCAAATTTAAAGCGTTTTGCATTGGTCGTCAACATTTAATACAGACGTGTAATCTAGGTTATTATTTTGATAACAAAATGTGATATTAAATTTGATGTATTAAAAAGAAAATTTACGATCTTATTTTGCAATAATTCGTGATTTAAGTGAGTATAAATTTATCCCTCGAGTAATTGCAGTTAATTTACTGCGAACTAGGGAACAAATATCAAAACAAAATGGCGCAGTTTGAACTTACATCTTCGACTTTTTCGCACAATTTATATTCTCAGTGGTTCGACAAAAATAGTAAGAATTTATATAAAAATCATCGCAAAACAAACAAAAGAATACACGTAAAACAATCTGAGAAAATTGACGAATAAATACGACTAATTTTCGCATAATCACACTGGTCATGTTCACATAATCAGAGTGCGAGAGAAATCCGTATCTGTTTTCACATTTTATAACGAGATGGTGCAGAGTGCAAAGGGTTAAGAAGAAAGCGTCAGTGTAATAACTACGGATGTATAGCTGAAACATTTAAAATAAATACTGATGCTGACCGCAAGTCCATCGTCGGTTAGACCAGTTTTAGGGTCTTTCAATTAGAATCAATGACGGCGCCAATTCGCCTTGTCACGTTGTTCTTAACTCGTAATATTATGATCTACGTCGCGACTCGCGACGAATCACCTTGGAAATCGCATAGTGAAAGGCTGGATTTATGAATTCGCGCCGACAGTAATCGATCTTCGATGCAAAAACCAATGCGTTCTCAGTATTCTTGCAACGCTGCCGACCAAATAACCGTGTCATTAACGGCTTTCAAACGTTAACACGCAATCTGACAGAAAAGTAAGCGGATTAGTATCAAACGTCACGGTATCATTACCGATCGTTAAATCTCTAAATCGCGAGTGCGCGATTCAAATTGCGAACACTCTCGTAACACGACTTTACCAGTAAGTAACAAGAAGTTACTTTTTAGTTTAAAATGATGAACAACGCTCTTACGGATCTTTCGTTTTGTGTTTTTCTTGTATGTAATTATGGCGATATATTTATTTATGAGAATAAAAGGAATTTTTGCGACAGCTGGCTTACCTCGAGCATGTGCTCTAAAGTAGGTTTTAGGTATTTCCATTGTAGTACGTTGGCTTGTAAGTATATATTATAAAATTTCAAATGTATTCATTTTAAATCTATCCATCTTTTTAAATTTGTTGTATAACGATATCACAGTAGACGCCTTTAAAAAATATATAATAATTTCGTATTCGATATAAAAATATGAAATTATTATATATATTTTTAAAGCAGTGTTTACTATAATATGTTTCACAGGTAACCAGTAATTAATTTCTTTGTCTCGAAGGATGAAATAAAATTCATGCAACGAAGGATCGACATAAGTGGTGACAGTGATTAGTAATGAGTCAACTTACCGCGACGAGGATGCTGAGAGCTTCAATTCGCATAGTAGCTGGCCAGGCCAGCGGGGAGGCCGTAGGTTGCAAGCTGTTGGATCGATCACGTGTGTCGATCCTCGATTGACGGCCGACGTTCTTTTCGACTTCACTCCGTTCGTAGCGTGTCCGGCAGGCGATCCGATTCTCCCGGTTCCACGTCGATTTCACGCGATCCGTTGTACGGATCCGGTGACATGGCTCCTACGTCGATCTGTCGACAACACGTTCCTTATTGCAACACACGGATCGGTGGTTAAATTAACACTTAACTACCAACTAACGGATCGACTATTGTTCTCGCAGAATTTTTATTCAATGGAAATCACAGTTCGGATAGCGTTCTAATAATAGAGTTGAGGTAATTATAATAGGAGAGGCTGGTATCAAAAGTAACAGGTGTCAAAAGTTATACAGATGATATTAGCGCCGGTTTCCTCCACAATTGAGCAATCTCACATTTTTTTTTATACAAGTTCAAAGGCCTCTATAAATATACTTCCGGCCGGTCACGTGACACAGTCAAATTCGCACCCACAATTTGTCAACGTCTGTCGCTAGCAAGGAGTTCTCTTGCAAAGTTGTTCCACCGGTCAAGATAAAATATAAAGGCACCAGATATTATTCCCGTCGCCAATTATTCAATTTATATAGTTTGATCACCGATAACAGTCTCGTGGAGACACACCGTTAACGTCAAGGTGAGGCGAGACGTTCGCCACGGCACGTTGAGTCGAACTGGATCGATCTTCAAGATTTGCCGATTAAAGTAACGAGGGCCGAGTTAAACGCCGGCGTTTCGGTTAAAAAGAAGATTACCACGTTTCGTCATATGAACGACCACGATAACGAATGCGAAATGGTACCTTATCTTGACGCGTTTCCGATAGGCGTCAATTACGTTCGCACGGGACACGCACTGACCTATCGAAGCGACGGATTTGTCATCGAGCTAGTGTCTCATCATCTTGAAAGGGGATTCCTAACTCTTTTCAATTTCCAGACACCGTTAAGCATAGTTCTTCTATGCTATACATGAATTCTGTACAATTGTTTCACGCATTATTCAATTTAGCTCCACGTAAAATATATTTTTAATTTAATTGGAAAAAGTGTCTCTGAGACTAGTCAATTTTCGATAGAAATAGTTAGAAATGAACGTCGGTAGGTTTAGCGCGAAAACATCTACATAAGAATGATTTTTGTGTACTCAGAATCTCAGGGTCCCCAAAGTCTCAGACTTTCAGACTCTCAGAGTTTCAGAGCTTTAGAGTCTCAGAGTCACAGACTGTTGGAGTCAGAATCACAGTAACAGTAATTCACAGTGAAAATCACAGTGACTAATTCGAGCCATTTTCATGATTTGATCTACAATCATGTAATCACTACAAACGATAAAACCAATTTTAAGAATCCGTTTGATTTCTTATCAAGTGATCGTGTCAACTGTGGGAAAAGGAATCAAAGGCAAAATTTCCTTATCGGTTCAACATGTCTAGTATCACACGTAACAAGATTGACATTCCAGTTATTTATTATGCTAAATAAAAATTCTCGACGAGAAAACCTTTTTTCTCTCGCGCGTATGATAATAATCACTTTTAATCGTAACACAGTTTCATATAATTGATATTTTCGAGGACGTTCGCGTGGATCATTTACAATAATTTATGGGAGAGATCGAGGGGAGATAAAAAAGTGAAAGTACCTTATTATCTCATTCTTTATCTGTTCACTGAGTGACACTCAATTAATTTCACTAGATCAACATGTAGCAGGTCGTATTGCGATGCTCGAGCGCGGGAGACACGTTCGAAAGGAACTCAAGGTCGATGTTCTCGTCTAATCATCGAAGTATGTAATAATCGGTTTCGAGATCGCGAAAGTGTAGATCCTCGCCCACGATTTCATCCGTTGGTTGCGTTTGGTAGATATCTTAGCGTGTCTGTATCACAACCGACCCGTCGCCGCTCCCAGTATCATTCGTTATATGAGTTAATGACTCTCGAGAAATCATCGATTGGTCCGTCCTGAAACCGTGACGCCTCTCACACGGTGTAAACACGCCTTCTCAAGTAATGTAATGGACGAGAGTTACATTTCGAGCGGGAAACGTAACGCCACGCGTCGGTGAAACGCACGTAGGAAATGATTTTCTGTGTTCCTTTACGATTACGCGCAAAGATGAGCAAAACTTGTATCATAGACGAATGTTTGGAATAAGAAACAGAAAATAAAAACATTTTTATCGATTAATTCTTCAATAAAAAGTTAAATTTGAGTTTGATCTATGGAGCAAATTAAATTATAAATAAATAAAAGTGTGATTTGAATTATGAAGAGATCGTTGATGAAAAATTTGAAGATTTTATCTGTTAAATGCAACTTTATTTTCTTCTTTTAATTCTTTCAATTCATTATATACTTCGATATGCTTTACATTCACGCAAAATTTCATTTAATTCAAAATTTTCAGGTTCGAAGGATCCCTTGCTTGATGTTTTTTTTTTTTTCAAAAATAGTTCACTTTACACGTGCATTTTCATTTCATACTGTGAATTTCTGAAGAACTTGATCGAACATTAAGGAACAATTGTCTCGTCAGAAGTTGTTTCAAACGCGAACTTCCCTCGGTACATCGCAGCAAAAATCGTCCCGTAATCAAAGGGTTAATAACTCCATCCTATCGATTAAATGACTTTACGTAAAATTTGCAATAATAGAGGTATTGACGCGGACTTTTAATCGCGCGTATCGTAATTGCTACTTGTCAAGCGTAATCAAAGCTCCATTCTTCTTCTTCTCAACGAATGAGCTTGTCGCAACAGCAGAACAAGCCAGACATCGCGTAAAGGAAGGTTTCCACGGATTTCACGTCCCATTGTGAACGAGAAGTGACTCGGCTAGAATGCTGACTGCTTTGCATCGTAACTGCCTGTCGTGTTCCTTAGCGATCGTGAAGCTTATTCCATGCAAATCGCTACCGATCCGATCGCATTCGAACGATTTCAGCTGTTATCGATACCTTTCTTACCGCGGAATCGTTTCTGTTCGCTGCAAATTGCTCTCGCAATAAATCGTGGATCGAGCAGCGATCGACACAATCTAAATGACAGACTGGTTGTTGGCAAATCTTCATGAATAACGAGGTAGTCCTTATAAATGGTTTCCCAATTGAGGATTTAGGATTTTGTTTAATAGAACAGAAATGGCACTGAATGCACTTTTCATTTTTTCCATAATTTTTTGTATCTTTTAAGTACGAGTGAATAGACAAACTCACTTCTGTTTGGTAACCTCGCGAGTTTCTTATTCGAATATCCTCGCTCTTTTAAAATTTCAATTTTTCCTATTTCTTCGGAGTTGATCGAATTGTTTTTTTTTTTCGTTTTATAGGCTAATCGCTATTTAGACTTGATGTTGCGACTTTCTGTGTGACAAAAACTATGTACTACGCTATATAAGAAAATCAAGGCTTATTGTTAATTACGGAGAAACAGTCGACAATAAGGCAGTGTCGCAAGCTGATTTGTATCTTTTTTCATGAACAATTTTTGTGCTAAATAAATACAATGCGTATACTTAGAGAATATAGAGTACATAGAGTACATACTATGTTAGAGTACATAGTAGTATTTCTGTACTAAATGACCGAATACTCATCACAACAGTCGTCACAACTTTCATTAAATAGGATTTATTATCTTACAAAACTAGAATTAATTAATTTGAGGGTAAATATAGTATAATACAAAGAAAATATTATTGCGTTTAACCGAGTGTCGTGGACTGTAGGTTTAGCGTTCGTCGAGCACCTCGCTACCTCTACGTAGATATTCTGTCCAGCAAGTATACTTTAAACCGGACCTGTGACTCGGTAAGGCTCCTGCTGATTACGTCGCTGTCGCGAACACGTTCACCTGAACACCTGAACCGTCCCATCGTAGATGGCTCGGGAACACGTGTCCGTTTTCGCCAGGTAGAAACGCGCAAGGAGGCAAGGTGTTTCAGCGGCGTATCGCAAAGGAACGCGCGGAACCACATTCCACGGCAATACGTATCGTTGATAAGCGACGATAATGCATGCCGCTGCGAAACGTCAAACGCGAAGTGAGAGAGAAAGAGAGATGGAGTACCAGGCCCCCCATTAAGAACAACTCGATCATCGAGTCTAGGGAAAAACCGCGATAAGGGATTCCGACAATGTCTGTCGTCGAATGTGTCTGGCTGCCAACGTTATCAACGAATTCCTACCAGCAGCAACTAGTGACTCACTGGAAACGGTATTTTGCAGAGAATGGAAGCCCTTTCCAGAGAACGTGGCGTAACCGTCATTTGTGCAGAGGAATTAGGCACTACTATGCAATCCATGGCAACCAAGGATAGGAGCAAATTATAGGTATCAGCCGTTCGTTAAGAATTTATTAGGTTGTTTAGTAAGTCTGTTCGTGTTTTATCGCAGGGATATTAAGTCCTGTCAATTTGATACCCTTAGACCTTATCAATGACACACAGGGTGGTCCACCTGAATCGAGCTACCTGAATATTTCTTCCAATTGTAACGATATCAAATTATTTCATGTGCAATTTGAAAGGAGTTGATACGTTGCAATATAATAGCTTTGTAAACATTATATATAATTATATATATGTGAACGTATTTGAATGTCAACTACATCGAGAAAAGATCGAAAAAAAATATTTGCTGCAGTGTATTGACCTCTTCATATCGTTCAAATTGCATGTAGAAGATTTTTTCCAACATTATAATTGGAAGAGATATTCAGCTGGACTGGATTAGGGAAATCACCCTGTATATGCCATTTCGTTCTATGATCCTCGTCATCTCTGGGTAACATAAATATTTCTTTATTGTGAAACTCTTTGTCTTTGTTATCGAAAAATTCATACAAGCGAACATGTATTATTTCGATGTTTCTGCAATAATTTTTGTCGCCATCGTCAAAGTTGTGCTTTCAAACAGAACGATTCCAAAGGGTTGAGGTGTAGTATTCAGCCACTATTTAAGGTTCCAGTTCTAAATTAGAACGCTCTTAAGAAACTTGGTAGATATATTAGGCTACACGAAATACTTGAAGAAGCTGCGGAGGATAACTATCCTTGATAATTCCAACAGACATCCCATGCCATGTTAACTGAACAATAAATAACACATGATCTCGTTTTCAAGATTGATTACGTCAAGATTTTACACCATGCGCGCAGATGTGTTAAGAGAAGTTTCTGAAGAGGGTTCACCAAGTTTTTAAAGATGGTTTCGAAATGAAACGAAAACGTTAAATTTAGTCTCTATCCAACACACAAAGTTCTCTGGAACTTCTCTGGAATTATATTATTAGTATTATATTTATGTTTCTCTATGTTTCTAGAGAAGTTCTCTGAAACTTCTCTAGAATTATATTATTAGTATTATATTTATGTTTCTCTATGTTTCTAGAGAAGTTCTCTGGAACTTCTCTGGAATTATATTATTAGTATTATATTTATGTTGCTCTATTAATTTTTCATTCGCTATGTCTTGTATTCGAGCTCAATAAAGATACGTTTTCTTCGCGTGCAATATATAAACAACAAAATACAAAAAAAATCAGCTTTGTACCAGTAAAAAAAAAAAAAGTACCTTCCGTACTGTTTCGTCCATCCAAGAAAGGCCTTTGATTCTCGCTAGAATCCCGATACGTTTTCACGTCGCGATGATCCGAAATTATGTTCTTAATCCGCTTACGATTACGCGGGAGCCGTTTTTCATCGATTCGCCGCCCGCCCACTTCGGACTCCCTCGATACGATCGAACTTCGACCGGTTCGAGATATCGGCGAGCAGAGAATTTCGGTGATTCACGGTAGGAAGGGCTTCGCGGAGACAAACGGAGCCGACATGGAGAAACGTCTTCGTCACTGCGTCCTTGGATAATGATTCTCGATCGGCGCTCGCGATTACGTTCACGCGTCATGCTTTCGAAATCTTTGGTCGAGTTTGACGAGGAGTAGCCGGACGTTTCTGTAGACTATACTAATTGCTACGTTGTTTTTTTTTTTCTTTTTTTTTGGAGGGGTGGGGGGTGGGGAGGGACGTTTGTGATCATTAGACTGCGGACGTTTACGTAAATTCGTATTTTTACAGATTCAGATGAATAATTGAGATATGAAGGAAAGTATAGCTTTTGGTGTTGATATTTGATATATTTTTGCAATAATGCACATCCTCGTAGAAAATATATAATCATGCATAAACATTCACGGACTAGTGATCGTTATTATTATTGTTACTGTCGATGGAGGTGAACTGTTTAAATACAAAAGAACATGATATTAAGTAGGGATGTAGCGATTGGAATAGTTAAAGATAAACTTGCGACATCTGTGACATTATAGTTTATATTCTATATACTTTATATTTATATTGTAAACGTATCGAAACATAAATGAAATAATTGATATTAATAGATTCGCAATTTTTATTAGATATTTATTTCTATCAAGGAAGTGTCCACATACCACTGAGAGGGGGTTGTATGTGCGCTTCATTAAACTTTTTATTATGCTACATAAGAATGTGAGCTCCTAATCTAATCTCGAGGGATTTTAAATTAAGCTCAATCAATATTTGGGCTGTCATCGCTGTACGAGACACAGGATGGCTCGTTTTATATGCTGTGTTATTATTATGAACGTTTCTTATTGGCAGTTCTGTGTCCTTCGGTTTGCAGAAACAAAAGAAATTACTGGACGAGAACGTTCCCAAAGCTGAATTCAAGGAAGTCCGTTGCATTAACGTATACGGTGAACCCGATGGTTCGTCACCGCAGGAAACTTGTAATCTGGAACAAGAACATAATTCAACCGCTAAGATAAAAGGGGAATTCCGACGTCATAAAGCATTCCGTCATAAAGTATTCCGTCATAAGCGCGGAGGTAGGAATTGAGCTTTCGGTAGAAAGTGAAAGCAATCGCGAAACTGTATCATAGTTCACACGAAAAATCACCACCTACGACTGAGAATCCAGAAACTTTCTCTTTCTCGACGACCAACCCTTCGTATAACACGTGATACGCGATTTATGGTTACTACATATAATAATGTATGAAGAGCGTGATGTTGTATATTTGTTATATGATATATATATATATATATTATTTTTTACGTTATTTTCAGATGACATGCACTAAATGAAGTATTTCTTGATTACTTGATTATTTTAATCAATGCTTCGAGCAGCAAGTAGCCTGATCGTGCCACTAAAAAGCGCATAAGTAACATAACTTCGCTGAGAATAAAAACGCGAAATTCCATCGGTCAATTAAAATCGGAAACGTTAATCAGTAAAATTGTTGATTCAAAATTCAAAAGATGTACCGATGAGAAGAAATTTCAGATTTATTTTTTAATTCTTTCAAATTTAAAATACTCATTTGTCGCTTGTAATATACCCTCAACCAATATTATATCATGGTTATTTTAGCAAAATAAATCCGATCAATCTTAAACAAATTTGACAATCCCAATATACAAGATGAGCTGCGATTGTATTTGGAATTAATGAATTAATAAATTATGTAAAATTATGTAAAATCATTCCTCAGGTCGGTTACTGTAGCCCGATCAAAATGAATTGAAATTTATCTTGCATGGAAATCGTCCGTCGAAACATTGTCGTAAAACGATGAAAGTTGTAAAATGCGCAAAAAAAAAAAACACACACACACACACACTTTAATTGAAATGTTATTTATGAATAATGGAAAAGTTACGGCGTAATATCGTGGCCTGTGCGTTCGAATTGAATTGCAAATAGTTCGCTATTATCGTGAATTATATTTCTGTAGCGAAATATCGATTGTTGAATACTGCGGCTCGATCGACGATTGGTTGACTCACTGTAGTTCGACCGGATAGAAAGGCACTCATTGCAAGGGAACGATTTTAACTTGTACAAGAAATTTGATCGTTTTACGAGTTTTGTCGACGATTAAAGTAAATTGCATCTGTTAATAACAGTAATCGGACGTTTCTTTTTTATGAATATTTCCTGATAGCATTTAATGTTGAGTAATTACGAGCTTTAGTGGTACAATAATGATCGCCGTCATCGTCATTACGGATATGGGGAGGAATATTTAAACGGGAAGACCTAAATACTTCTGTTATTTATGGCCGTGTAAATAAATTTCTTGAAACAAAGTTATACTATTTTAAAATGTATAAATTATAATTATACAAGAGACGTATAGATTAAGAAGGATAACATTTGCGAATATTAATGTAAATATGTTGACATTAAAGTAGAATGATTAACAGTAATTATCAAAGGTGCCATGTAGGTTTTTTGTGAGATTTGGATAATTTGGTCAATTTTTACATCTTTCTTATCATAATTTATTTGAGCGCTTTTTATTTGTGCACATTCCAGGTTTGGATGTCCACGCTATCCATGAGCTAATTCTAAATTATCTCGACCATTTTAAGCACTGATAATGCCTCTGGCACTTATACCTACGATTTCATATTATTTACAGATTACATTATGTTATCGAAACGTTGACACATTTTCTATTTCAAGTAATTCATCGTTATTAAAAGCTGATCTCACTCGCATTACGCAAGAATAATCGATAATCGGTACATTACACGATCACGTCTAAATATAAATACAAATACAAAATATAAATAGAATGTATTAATCACTATCGCAAAATATCGATAATCGGTTCCTGATACTTTGCAGAAACTGGAGTGAACTTTGCTCTGAATCACTAATCAGCGACATTTAGTTAGTTTCTGATAAAATCGACAAACATTCCCCAAGCGCCGGGCGCCTCGTAATCACATTGTAAAGATTATGGTTTCTGTTCCCTGGAGTCACTTTATATCTATTTATAAGAACGTGTAAATATACCTTTGTTTTTCATCGATACAGAAATAATATTAATCAAACACACACCGCTGTCAATAAATATGTATACTCGTCACCTTGAATGACTAATTAAAATACACTGCAAATTATTACTCTAAAACTTTCGTTGCTAATATATATTTCTGATTTATATTTAGTATTATTTATTTAAATTAAGTTGTATAAGAATGAAGTTTCTAGTGGCATATTAAATCTCATGGAGAAGTTACGAGGCTATTGAGATTATAAAATTTGGAAAAAAATGGCGAGCATTTGAATATTCTTTTCAGATACAATGGAAAAAATTGATAATACGATGGCAAGATTAGTAAAAGAAGTTTTAATATCTCACGACAGATTCGTTAATTCAAAGAAAATTGAATAGTTTTTTATTAGTGGTAACGAAACACTGAATAAATTATCGATAAAATAAATTCGTCGATGCAACACAATCTAAATAGAGAAACATAAGTAATACTCATGAATAGATTCATAACTTTGTTTAAATATTTATTTCAAATGAGATAGTATCGATAAAATAAATTCTTCATTGCAACACAAACTAAATAGAGAAGCATAGGTAATACTCATGAATAGATTCATAACTTTATTTAAATATTTATTTCAAACGAGAAAGTGTCCACATACTTATGAACAGAGGTGTCTCTATATTCGATCATTTGATTTACAACTATCGTATTGGAGATGCAATTAATTTTAATTAATAAGTAATCAGTTTCAAATGCAAGCAAAGAATATAACGCAGGTGAGTGGAAATCATCCTGTATTTGGTATAATTAGCGATAAGGAAACGTTAACACTCGCTCCCTTCTATTCAGTGGTCCAGACAATAATCAAACAAAACATTAGTAATCCCGTATTCCGATGACGCGATAAATTCTACGTGTAGGATAAATCCTCCAATAGGATGCGCTTAATGATAGCATCTAATGTGCATCGTTGAACGTTCTTCGAAGCAAAGAGGAAACGAGAAGCTGGTCTCGCTCGATCGCTGTTGCTAATGCAAAATAGGAAATACAAGATCTGGTTTCATATTATGATAAAGACCCAAACGAAACATGCGACGTGAGAGTCTATCTCAATGCACAACATGTAGTTTATGCAAGGTTATACACGCGGGATTCTCAATTTGTATTACTTTTGTGATTTGTAAAAATCATGAAGGAGAATGATTTTCCCACAGTTTAATAATAAACAAAGCATATGTAATGATAGAATATTGAGTTTAAATTTACATACCACTATTTAAATAATTCCTAACTATCACTTATTCGATTTACCAATTTGAGGTATACAAACTCTTAACACTTTTAGGTAGTCTGTAGACCCAATGAAAATGTAAAGAAAAATGATTTTCACGCATTTTAATAATAAACAAATAATAAGAAAAATTACTATCATATGTAACCGTAATATATTGAATTTATTACAATATCACTACATAAGAAAAGACCAGCAATCAGTTATTCAAGTGTCAGCTGGAGGTACGCAACCTATTAACCCGAGCCATGCCTTTAAGAGTTATAAATATTCTCGACAACTTGAAACCCAACGGAGCAGAATCGCTAAAAGAGTCTAACTGTCGCGTCGCGACGTTTTTACGGTCCCCTTGACGTTGCAATTACTTCTGGTTAGACGCCGTGTCTTAATGACCGTGCAACCGTTCATTTGCATCGGTGGTTGCGGTTTAGTAACGGCGAAGCGTTGTAAAACAAACAGCGTCCCGTGAATTTTACAAGCCGCGCTATTCTCGCGACGTTTGTACGCGTCTCGCATGGGACACCGTGTACATTCAGACCTAGCTCCGCACGCCACAACGAAACGACGCGAATTGTGATTCATAGTTTCGCTTTCCCACCGTGCAACCAACAATTCCCGCAGCTGCATGTCCACGACCGGTAACGAGCTACTAATTTCCTCTTTTCTAGCCTCGTGACTATGCTCAGTTCCTATATTCGCAAGTATAGTCGGTGGAACGATCATTCAGAGGAATGAAAGAGAGGTGGACGTGTTATTTATCTAGATAAGGAACATATTTTCAACCCTTCATTTTCTTTCACTTTCATCTCTTCAACTTGGCTGGTTTCCAATAAAAGTAATACTATATTGTCTAGAACAAAGTATTTGTATTAATTATTATACTATACAAAATACTATTAGGTCGTTCTAGAAGTTCATGTCACTTATACTTCTGCTAGTCAAATTAATATGGGAAACATACTCTTAAGTGTTATAAAAAAAAAGGTAATCTCTCTCATTTTATTTTACAATATTTTCTCACCTTTCTGACATAGTCATTATACAGTTACTATAACATTTCTGTAGTTTTTTTTTTTTTATTAAATATTGACACAGTCTTCAGCACGAACGGGATGATCTAATATCGTATTATACTAATATTTTTATAGTATAGTACACATATGGTTTATATTACAATACCAAAAGTATAAATGTAATACTAAAGAGCATCAAACTCAAAAATCAATATGTTAAAATTCTGATACATTCAAACCATCCACATTTGACTATTTCTGAATAATTCATCATAATAAGCAACATTTACTTTTAATTAGCAACATGACGAATCTGTTATCTGTTACTAGTTCACTAAATATTACAATATAATTCGTAAAACGAAATCAAAATCATATTTCACGAATGAAAGCTTATTTCGTTATCTGTGTCCAATAAATATTAAGAATAAATCTTCGACACGATATTTTCATTCATCGCCGACCGTTCGAATCAAATTCGACAAAAAACAAGTTTTTGCTGCGAGAATTATTAGAATAAGATCTTCCTAGTGTTCGAGACGTATAGCTAATAGGGTAAAACTATTTATCCGAGTGGATAAATAAACGCTGTACGCGTTTAAATTATTCGATAAGAGTCTCGCTCTTCTCCTTTCCGTTCATTTTTTTTTTTTTTTTTTGTTCATATTCCGACCCGATTTGGTGTAATTTACATAAAATAACGATTAATGCACGAGCTGGAGATCGGTAAGACGAGCTGGACCTGATTCCCTGTAAATATAAACTCTCCTGCGCGCGCGCGCTGCCCCTCGGGGAGACATCGATGCTGGGACGCGGAGGTACTCGAGAAGTAATATTACTCCCTTCTTGTAAATTATACCGTAACACCTGGATACTCGGCTGCTCGAAGAAGTTGTCCCATTACCAACCATGTGCCGACTTCTTTTAATGCTTCTGTACAGTCGGAGAAACTACTTTCAGCTTGAAGATGCTCTGTCAAAACTGTTCCTACTAAGGTACAGAAGGTTTCCGAAGTGATTTTACATTAAATTCTCATCTCTTTCCTATTTCGAGAGATTTTACAATTCAATTCTCATCTTTCTCCCGTTCTGAAAAATTTAATTTTTGTTGTTCCCTTAAAAAAATATATAAAAAAGTACATTTTTAATGATTAATGATTCCAAAGTGACGTTAGATCGATAGATTTACCTGTTATTATACAAACGATTTAAGAATACGAATCTTTAATAATAATACACATATCGATGCTTAAGCTCCTGGTAGATGGTTAACAAATGTAAAATAATAAGTAAGTGCCGAGTTTGCATGTCGCCTTAGGTAGATTTTCCAATGGAAGATTGAATCCAATCCAAAGACTACATATAATATACCCATGAAGTCCATTTATCGCATGAATGGATTGGATGATTTCAACATCATTAATTATTGTAAGAACATTTTAAATACCTTATAGCAGTATGTAATCAACAATTTCAGAGCTCATTAATTTAAGCTCTAGTTCTATCAAAATTATTCTTGCTATAGTAAATCTCATCTTTAAAGTATCAGAGTTTTACTTTCAATTTATATTTTTCTTCTTTGAACTGACTCTCCCCTTTGAAATTATTCAAGTGAATCGATTTGCAAATTATCACTCAAAATGATTCAATTCCAAGATGGGTACCCTTACTATTTATACGTTCTTTTTTCTCTAAGTTTATTTTGTATTCATCAATTTCTACTTGAACTTAAGGTACCACCTTTGGGCCAATTTTCACCTGGAGTTTCAGACTTGGGTGAAAGGGCACAAGGAAACGCATTCACGGATCACCGCGATCTATCACACCCACGATGTTCTTTTTCGAGGAAAGTGAAATCCTTCAGATGGAACGATTACGTCTGGATCGTTAATCGTGGCGCAGGTTTTTTTCACGTCTGCGATCGCGCTATTCTAGAATCAAGGGGTCAAGTGTTCGACTGCATTTAATCAAGCGTATAAGAACCAGTGGTAACCGTTTGACAACTACCGGGTGTAAACGCCCACGAAGCGCTGTAAAGCAAGAATAACGTGTCCAGAACTAATCATCGAATCCGTTAGACGTTTTATCGTGGCTAACTTGCCCACGACCATGTGATTCCCGCGCACCTCGATAATAACTTCCCTCACCTTGGCCATCGTGTGATTTATGCGAGATTTCCTTGATAGACTTCATAGACTTTCTGCACTATCGGCATTACTATGAATTATTTAGGAGAAATTCACTTCTCCATTAATGTGACTCATGAAAGTAATGGGTGTCCTCATTAAATTATTTATTTATATTGTTTCCCTGGTCCACAGTATTATGAACATATACAAATATATTGAATATATACAGTCAGTTCCACAAGGATTTGTATCCATTATTTTGTCTATTGAAGAAACTTGTCTAAATTAAGTTATAGGTTTTATGTTTGAAAATAAGTGTTTGATTATAAATATGTACATATGTAAGGTCTCTTCATGTACACGAGTACCCCTAATATTAATTATCCTCAATTATTGTTAAAAAATGGCAATGCCTTCAAAATTAGTAAAAAAGCAACGTAACTTATAGGCACCTTTATTTTCATAAAAATAACTCATTCACTAAACATACACAAAAAAAAAACACCTCTAATTAATTAGCTACAGTCTCCCATTAATCCAGAATCACCATTGGTGGACACAAGCAGTACTAGGCAGCTAATCGTTAAAAAAGCGTTTCAAGAAGATCGAATGGGAGGTGAGGACTCATTCATGATGTCGTTTGTGAATGGTCGACGAGAGGCTGGTGCGTAGAGGCGCATCGGTGACTGAAGCCCGACGAAGACTGGTTCCAAAGCCAGTCGCCAATTAAAGCGACATTGGGCGAAGACGATGGACTGCGCTCATTACGCATTTACCCATTCTAATACATCGCGAAACCTGAAATTCGTGTTCGTTGCGCCGCTTCGTCCTGGTGCACGATGACCTCGATATTTTCGAACGTGGATAATTCGATAGAGTCAACCAATTATCAGCGACACGGTTCAACATGGACGAAATTCTATTCATACGGATGGAAATATTAGGTTGTCTCCTAATAACCGAAATATTAGGTTGTCTCAAATCGCAGTATTCAAATAATTATCTAGTCGAACATGAACATAATGGAGGTTTTCTAGCGGGTTACATGATTTTCTAATATGCACTCGTTTGTATAAATTGATTTAAAAGTGGAAAGACTGGTTGAAACATTAAACTGGCCGCGATCTGGCTGGACAATTTCAACATTTATACCTGCACCACCCTGGTAAATGATTAATTGAACAAGGAAAATAGAAGCGGGAGCTACGAGCATAATCAGTTGGAAAATACGTTTACGAAACGTTTGGAAAATGTTATTGACCGAAAAGAGTATCCAATAAACTACTGAAATTATTATAATAATAAATTTATACGTTGGGTGTGGACGAAGTAAAGAAAGAATTGAATCTGACTATTTCAAGTAATTAGGTTTCTATGATAACTTTAATAATTTTCATTGGTAAATGGAACAACTAATTTCAAGTTCAGAAACGACATAATATGTAATATTTTCGGTAGGTTTGAATTAGATCTAGATCTTTATACAGAATATGTAGGCATCTGATGAAGATTTGACCAACCAAAAAACTGGAATAATGTAATTATATAAATGTTATACGAAATATAGTAATAAATATCGAAGTAAAAATATAGTGTACAATATAGTAAAATCAAAATTTTGTTAATATCAAAACATGGTGCATGATAAATATCGAAAAAAGTAATTTGTCCTTCGAAACTGGATAAATAAAACTTCGCCTAAAAATGTTACCAATTCGAAGTAAAATTCACGTAAACGAGGATTAAGCAGCGCAAGATTTCGTTACGTGATTCGACGTGGAACGGACTGGACGCGAAATTCCTCACCCACTTCTCGGTATTCGGAGCAGTAACAAATAAAATAATAAAAATAAATAACGTGCAGCACCCTTACGTCAAGCGAACTCACGCGAACGTCGGGGCGCATGAATCATTCGGCTGCAATTCGCTTTCCTGTTGCGGGCTGGAGCAAAATCCACGGGAGAGCATGGTACGTGTGCATAACGTGGAAATACTAGCGTACGTGCGGGTGGGTAGCCCCGCGAGAAAAGAAACGCATCTCAATGCGTGTTTTCGCCCACGTTACGAGCACATTTGTATTTATCCCGCATCGAGCGCGCGCGCGTTAATGTCTTACTCCTACACGAATGCGACACGGCGAATAAGCGAATGAATTGCCTTCATTACCGCGATATATGCGGCGCCGCGAATCGTTGAAATCGAGGTAGCGAAGCCCTCTGTTGATCCAGAATTCGGTTTCATTCTTTAAGGTTAAAAATTGGTAAAAATTGTCAGCATGACGTCTCCAGTTCTATCTTATCAACAAAACCATGAATGACAAAAATGTACTACAAACAAATGTGGAGAAGTACCTAGGAACTTATTTGGATACAAACCTGACGTGGGAGCAGCACATGCAAAAAAAAAGTTAAACAAATAAAAGCAAAAATATATTGGTTCACAGACAGACATTCCTAACCAAGTCCAGAAAATAAGTTTTTAATATACAAAGCAATTATTCCTGTCATCTGGAATATATGTTCTACATGTTCAGCAAATAAAAGCAAAAATGTATTTACGGTTACGATATCATAGAGACCATTTAAGTTTTTAATTTTTATATTCGAAACTAAACGTCGAATGAAAAAGCTTTAAACATAAAAAGGTTTCGTCTTATCATTCTCTATAAGGAGATATTTTTTAAAAATTCGACTTGATGAGCTACAATAGTATAATAATGCTGAACGCTAGGACAATGGGCTCCTTTGAAACTCGAGCTGTATTTCATCTAAAAATCTCAGAAAACAGTAGATTTGCGAGTTTCTCGATTACGGGCGACTTATCTAGTATTTCAAATGGAAACTACGCTCGCTGCGAGTAACGCAGACACAATAGCTCGCATTCAACTCGAATTTATTAAGTAGGTACAACGAACGAGGCGTCGACAGCGGTAGCTAGTGCACCGTGGTATCGATTACTAAAAATAAGTGAGAACTATAGTTTAACACCTTATCGGTGCGTGATTGCGCTCGCAATGCATCGTTCTCAGTCCAGACGATTTAATCCGCCACGATCGTGTGTTTGTAGTTGGTATCGAGTTACCTTAGATCGATCTTTAGAAACCTACGTGCTTTAACAGCGTTAAGAGTCTGAATAAAATCATTAGGGGATTAACAATGTAAGGTGTGCAGATCAACGAAAGAGTAGAATACTTATGTCATTTTATTATATTAGAGTACCAAATTTATGAGTCCACAAGCTAATCTCCATTACAATGGATTCGAATGCATGAATTATTTAAGTCTCAACCTGATGGTCATTACAATCTACGATAATCTTCGATAATCTTCATTTATATGTACCAAGTGCAGTGCAATTGCACAGTACAAATGCAAACCGAAGGTTGGTCACCCAACAACCTCCCTGCAACGAATTCGCTGCACTAACGATTGCATTAATTGCGTCACGTCTGCAGTCGGAGAACAAATGAAACTCAGAACCGCCAAGCCACAAAGGATTAGCTAGTCAGTACTCTTTTTTCCGAGCGAGGATCGATCGACAAGAGAACGAAGGTTGGCGCTAACATTTCCACCGCGCGTTGCGAGTAAAGGCACGTTCGCGATGCATGCTTTAAATTCACGCGGAGGAAACGTACGTCTCGTAATGTCGCGATAAATTTTTGTCACTGTGAATATTGAGCAGCTGTCTTTTGCGAACGAAAGTCTTTCGACAGGAAAGCGAAGATTGATGTCAACTTCGCTAGGAAAGCCTTCGGAGTCCCGCGAAAGTACGGCCACGGTATAAACAATGATTTCAACCGCCGAGCGTGGAGACGGAACGTTTTAAGCGACAAGACCATAAATCTTTAAACCGCGAAACTCGGTAAAAAAAGCAACCCCCGCGACATTCGCCAGAGCTAAACGACCGGCAGAGAAAACCGCAGGCAGGATATTTACAGTCTCTTAAAAAGGATTTTTCGTCGACAACTTCAGGGTCACGCGGCGCCAAGTAGACACGTCTGTGTACTCGTATTAATATTCGGACACTATAGTACTTTATTCATTATTAGCTGGAGCCCGTGGTTTCATCCGTGTGGCTGCTATTCGTTTTCACGTATAGCGATGCGCACGAGACGAGATGAATCTCGATCTCGGCTCGAATTTTTATTCGAATAATAATCTAGATGAAAATTTATCATGGTAACGCCTAGGCGTGCGAGCAAATGCATTGCTCGTTTAATAACGCGTGACGGCAAATTGGCTTATAGCTTTTAGGAAGTCGATCGTTACCACCGATACTGTTTTCATGTTTTATTCATACGGTCAGATAAGGCTCACGATTGAAGGGGTGGGTCCGACAGGGAAGCAATAACACAGAAACGTTGAATAATTAATTCATTCGAGAACCTATTTCCTAGTGATACATTCGATATGAATTTCGTTTTATCGAGTCAGAGACGCCTAAAAGTATACTTGCAAATATTTTGAGAAAGTTAATCAATGAGTTTACTTACATGTTTGGCGTAGTAATTCCTGGAGAAAGCACTATTTTCTGAAAGAAGTTGTCAACAATCACCCTTACGAGGTTTCCCTTGAATATCTAGATTACCAAAGAGATTCCCAGCTTCGTTTAATTAACGTACCAAGAGAACGAAAAGTAAGACTTTGTTTTTCGTTAAAAACTCCTCGAAATCGGTTCCATCGCGACCAAGATCAACAAATTTCTTCCGATACGGAGCCACGACGAAGGAGGAACGTCAGGTAAACCATTATGATAGTAAATAATCTTCAAGGATCGTTGGTTATCATTACACACGATTGCCCTAACGACGAAAACGAGAAGTCGGCTCGCGGAATTACACGACATTTGCATACGCTTTTAATCGTCTTTTACGATCAATTATCTTCTAACATGCTACCGATGCATTTAAAATGAAGCAGAGGGGGCATGTACCGCCGTTGAACCGCAAGTTTCGAGCCGATTGTCATTAGTTCACGGTGGTCCCGCGGAATAAAAAGGTGCGCGGGGAACGACTTCGTGTTCCCGGCCGCAGTGCTTTCTTCAACGACTCGGGATATTAGCATAAACGCAGCTGTTAAGTCCGGATTCAAGGTTAACGGCACGTGAAACTCGGCCACCAGCAACGCGGCAGGTAGACACGCCGAAAAAGAGGGGAAGAAAGAAGCGAACGAAAGGAAGAAAGTCGAAAGAAGCCTGATCGGAAACCATCGTCTTCGCTCGATGCGTCGACCATAACTTTTCTTGTACTAAACACCAATACTTCGTTCTCTCAAACACGAGCTTAGAAATGTTAGATGCGCGTCTAATTATATTATTTACGAATACTGAAAATTACTAACACCTATGAATCATAACTAGAACGAAGATTTCATGCGTTTATGATATAAAGTAAAATGAAAAACATACAAAAGTAATATACGTCGAATATCATCAATTAATTAATATAATAATTTATTTGCACGTATTTGTCGTATTAAATGTATTCTATTTATAGCTGTGTTGTGTAAGTTTACTTTAGAAAAACACAGAAATAATTCCTACACCTAATACATACATTGTGCACAGTAAGTTTGAACATGGAGACTCATCTGGTTATTAAGCAGACAGCGTTGATTTTCAAACATTCATCATCTCAAGTTCGCGCTCAATCCAGAAATGAAGTTGAAGAAATATATTCAATTCAACCGATTCTCATTCAGCTGACGAGGAACCCGAGTCTCAAGCTTTTTGACTTTACCCAACCTCTCGGAAGATCGTTGGAAACTCATAGCACTTATGCTAAGTTGTCCTACAAATTCCTTCTCGCATGCCATAACGACGTTTCAGTAAACGATAATCAATTCGAAATACCATTTTCACGATTGCAAAGCGATACGTATGCAAAGACATCAGTATAAACAACAGCTGATATTATTTACGACTCGTATGTACCAACGATCGTATAGACTAGTGATCGTCAACATCGACGAGCATAGAAAGTGCTATATAAAAGTCATATAATTTTTTTAAGAGTTGTTAAAATCTTATAAATGATGAGTGAACCATAGATTTATTTTATTAAGCAACATTATACTATAATGGGGTTAATGTTGAAGGAGCTATTAAAATAAAATAAATTTCATTTATGGTAACAGAATTGACTTCATAATGATAAGAAACAATATCAACGATTAACCTTATCATGTAATAAATACATATTATATTATGTCATATTCGTGTATATAATAAAATAATATGATAATTAAACTGCGGATGTTTTTATGAATTCTTATTTTCACAAATACAAAAAAAGATTTGAAATTTAAATGAAAGTATGTCTTATTTTCGTGTACGACAGAATACAGAAAGAAGGAAGCTTTTATAACGAATAAAGCTGTACTTTTATTATTCATATATTAGAAATTCATTTTCGTCTTCAACTTCACTGCAAATTGACGAATATATATTTTGCACCATCCTTTTGCAAATGTCGAGGTTGCTCACTTTCAAGCCTGCTTCTATATTCGTTTGTTTTGGTAAATATAGATAAAAAATTACTATTCACATATGTAGGTATAATAAAAAAATATGTTCACTGTTTGAATATCATATACAAATAAATTTGTATGTAATGTAAAATTTAATGTAAAATATAACTCCACTTTCAAATGTTAATTTTAATTTATTGAAACGAACAACGAGTAAACTCTATACTAGAAAATTGAATCTAGATACAAATTTTGTCCACCTCTGATGAATTCATTGGTACAAGCGACTAGATGGCAACCACTGGTTCAAACTAAGGGAAACCAATCGTTATGTTCTTACACAGGTGAAATATGGAAAGAAACCCATAAATAATAACCAATAAAGCGAACTTCAATTGACTGTTACGCAACGCTAAAAAATTCTTTTTTATTTCCATTCCACGAGAGGATTCGCTTCCCAGGCATCGCGTTAGTTAACAGACCGAGAACGGACTTTCTAAACGAAAACGAAAAGCTCGGCATAAACAATAACCGCCTGGAACCGCGTTCAAGAGCGTTCACGGAGCAAACAGGACTGTTTTCTTTTTCGAAAATTCTTACCGAGTGAAAATTCCCAGCGACGACAACGTGGACCAACATCGCACGGTTTGCCCGTACCTCGAGGCGTCTTCACACCAAACCTTCGACCCTGGAAGGTCTGTTAACGCTGCTCGCAGGATTCATTTGCATTACTATAGCGGCATCGATGTCAACGTCTCGGTAAACTTCAAAGTTAAATAGGGAATGTTTCGGTTATGGGCCACGGTGACACACGTATTTCTTACTTTTCTCTCCGTTCGCCACTCGGTTCTCACGATACCGTTTATCCTTCTATGGTTGGTTCTACGCGAAGCATTTAAATAACAATCGGTATGAAATATGCATAAATGGTGATTCCACGGAAGCGAAACACATGGGGACTGTTTATCAGACGGTGCTGATAATTAACGTTATTGTTTCCGTGGATCTGAGAATAAAGACAGATTAATATTATATTTTTATACTGTATTTTTTTACTAGTGGTTATTAGCGACTTAACTTTGGTTAGGATTAAATCTTGTTAAATAAATTTGTGTTTCAGAAAGGTTGTAATTTTCCTGGTAAAGATTATACTATATTGTTGATGGATTTAGATTGAATAAAATATAAAGCGTTTCTAAGTAATTTAGGATAAGAGAATCTTCTCGTAGAGTATATATTTATATGTGATTGAAACGTTTTTCGATTAAAACATAATATAGAAAAGAAAAGAAAATGTAAGATTATAATATGTAACATTATATAAATTACATTTTTGTACGTACGTTTGGAAGGATTTTATTTTTCATAAAGATCCACAGCATATTTATTACCTAACAGCGATTAAATCCATGTCGGCCCTGCTTCCAAAATGGAAGTTCGGAGCGGTCCGAATCCGTTTTCTTCCATCGATTTCACCGTATCGTGAAACTCATTTTAATGGATCAAGAACGCAAGAACACGTCATAGACCTTGAATTATATCTCGCGCTTGTTCGTATCGCAATTTCGCGTCTCCGAAGAAATATTTGGTCTAAACACACGTTTCGAGCTCGCGTTCGCTTCATCGCCCTCGGCACGCGCCGAAGAAGATGGATCGTACGTAAGCGGCACGAACGTACCAAACAAGAGGAAAAAGAATAAGAAAAAAAGGGGAACACGGTACGAGCTAAATGATGTATCCATGCGTAGTCGGCCATCGACAGCAATTTACGTGTTTATCTCGCAAGAATAACGCATACGACAGTCCGACGAACCGTTGAATTATGATATAAATTGCGATCATTTGTCGAGCGGTTTTGTGTCTGCGGCTGAAATTAAACCCTTTCGTGTCCAACGAATGATTAATCAAACACGGAATATAACGTCATACAAGTAATCAGAAGCAATAAGAATAAATCTATATATTTTTCTTTGCAGATTATATGGTTTTATGAAGAATCATCATTTTCTTGACAATGTGTTGCAGCTTCTGATTATGGAAGGATAAATCGAGGGATTCGTTCCTATTGTAAATTGCAGATACTGTTGACTTGTGATAGGTTTGAAATTTGTATATTTTCAAGAACTTGTTTCTTGCGAGTGTTTATTAAAATGTGGATTCTATGTATTTACGATTCATGCTAATATGGAAAACAATGTAAAATATGTGTAGGATATATTACTGCATTATATTGTAATATTAAATAGGTATGATAATATGAACAACCTGCAAAATGTGTGTACAATCTATCTTATAAATTGGAATGATATTAAATCATTTTTGTCATATTTATATTCTTAAGTATCCAAGATAAGTTCATTGTTTTGTTCTCTTTAGATATTACTTTTTTAAACGTTGTCCAAATATTTAGATAACAATAGAGTTCAAGAAGATGGTAGGACTTAAAATTTGAGCTATGTCTCGTTATTTTCCCGTGAAAAATAAGGATGTGACAGAACCTAAAAGAGATAAAAGTAATTCTATGCCTCCCATTTCATTGCATTCTCTGTCGCAAACTACTAATAACTGGAACGTCGGCGAACGTGTCGACCGTTACCAACCTGAAGACACTTCGTATCTGTAACGCAGCCCCCTCGTAAAAAGAAAGAATAAAGGCCCCCATTTGCGGCCGATAAATTCGCGGCACTCGTCAGCCGACAATTAATCTACATCTCCGTCAATTAATGCGTCGTTACGATCTCGCGAGGGGATCTCGATCGCGGGGATCCGTCCACGCCTCGTTTGCGATCAATCGATCGATGTCGAGATTAAGTCCAGGCGAGTAAAGTATGAAAAGTGCCAGGACGTGAGGATTTTAGGATATCCTTGATCTCCGAAGGTATCATTGGACGCAATCGAACTGTGCGATCTTGAGCAGTCACGAGACACAACAGTGCTTCACGATCAAAATCGATTGCATGTTGATTTTATAACTGGGATACACAGAGTGTTCCATGTAAAGTATGATGAGTCGTTCTTTTCAGAAAATAACGAAGATATGGACTTTATTTTTTCCACGGTTAAATGGCACTGAGGGTTAATCTTTAAGTTAGAAACAAAATAAATTCGTTTAACTCGTTTATCTTTACAGATTCCGAATGTCGCGAGGAAACTTACAGAAATCATTTACTATTTTTCTTTAGGCTACAGCTACAAAATGATCAAATATGAAGGCACAGAATTAATTTCTACGCCCAATAATTTTATCAAATTAAACTCTTACTCGGTCAATCGGAGTCATTTATCAAAAATATTTATTATTTTCTATTCAAATAAAAATTTTCTCAGGTTTGCCTAATACATCGATCTCGATGGGATCTCGCGCGAAGAGAAAAGGGGCGCAGCCGCCTCATGTTCCCGCCATAGTTACGGTCGATCCAGACCGTGTTACTCATGTTGATAGAGTGACAATGCTCGGGTCAGGCGCGCGGGAGTCGTCGATGTCTGCCTTTTTATTTTTTAGCCAAGTTCCCCGGAACTGGCCCGTTTCCGTGGCGTAGCTGTCTTATCGGATGAACTCTGCCAGGCGACAACGGCTCATTGTTCGCGGGGCACCGGGCTACTGGAGTAACGGTGATTTAGCAATGGTCTCGCGGGTTGCGAAAATAACGAGCAGTGTGGGACGAATGGACGAATCGTTTCGCAACATCGGGGACGAGATACGCGAACGGGAGGCTGGGCTCTCGCGTCAATCAAACGGACATTTGGAATCGTGTTACTGTCATCGAACCAATCTCGCGCTTAGACTCGCTACAGCGAGTTAGACTCGCGTTGGTGTGAAATGAAGACACAGAGTAATGGAAATGAAGCTGCTGCGATGTGTTTTATTATTTTGGGCTCCTCGTGAGTGAGTTTTGGTACCTATAGTACCATCATTAAATAAAATTAATTACTTTTGAAATTTGCTATCGCGGCATTAGCATGTAACAAAGCTACTTTCATACATTTGGTTATTTTTGTTGTGATTCGGTTTTAGTACTAAAAATATCATCGTTAAATAAAATCAAATGTTGATCATCTAAATTTCGATATCACCCTCAGAATACCTACAAAAATTAAAATAATCGTAAGAATAATAACTGAAGTTACCAAGTATGGACCATAACACTACCAAGCAAACTATTAATCAAACGCTCAATCTTTTATGAAACATACAAATGAGAAATACTGTAATTTAATTTTTGGCATAGCAGTTTCATGCCGATACAAATGCGATCCGTGATCGCCGAGTAATCGAATACGACGCGCTTTGTATTTTCAATCAGTCTCCAATAATTTGAATAATTTATCACCGAGTGGAGCTACCCTGGAAATATTAAACTACAGTAACGTTCAAAGTATTTGATTACCAGTTATGTATGCGAATATTTAATAATACATTAAGAACATCTCTTATGAGTTCACAATATATAGTAATTTTATTGTTTCAAGATCAAACTTTTATTGTTTCAAAATCAACCGAAACTGAACCCTCACTCCGCTCCAAATACGCTGGAAAATAAACGAAATTCGATTACTTGCAATTGCACCGCGGACAAATTGTACACGCAACTCGACTATCGTGCAAACAAGCACGAACAGGTCGACGAAACATTGTTGCAGCGCAAATGGCTCATTAGAGATTCGAACACAATTCTCGTCGAGTTCTACAGACGGTTCAAAGTGTAAACGACTCGACGATCAGACACGAAACTGCACTTCCTTATGCATTGTCCATACGTACAGTCTAGGACAAAACGATGAGACACTGAAAACAATTATTGAAATGAATTTAAACCAAATTCATGAATTTTGATGAAATTACAAGAATAAATACGTCGATAAATGTTCGATTATGCAGTCTCCAATAATATTTCATTTTACTAGAAACTTTAAAGAATATTTGTCTGCCTGTCAACGCGTTAAACATAAATTTAACACAATGATAAATCAGTCACTATAAAGAAATTCGATATCAAACTCTGAATGGAAGAGGCGTCAATGATACCAGCCTTTCCTGTACACCCACAAACTGTCCCATAATTTTGTCCGGTACTGTAGCAAAGCCGGTCATACAAGGCCCCCGTACATAATTAACGACCGAGCACCACGTAGAAACTTATCGTGGCGATCCGCGGTTGGCGGCCGATAGGCGCCCCCGTCTCGGCTGAATTTTTCATTTCGAATGCAAATTGCTTCAGTGATCAGCGGGATGGCCAATTAAATTACAATTTCACGGCTTAACGCCCCTGCAAAGTGGCGCGTCGGTACCAACGTTTTATCACCCGATATCCAAAGCGGACCGCGTCGGGCGATCGCCAAGGGAAAAGAACGAAGATGGCGACCGGCCACGGTTCTTCGCGGCAACGGGTTGCATCACGTCGCCCTTAATCCCATTACGAATAAGTAATGGGCCCTCGCACGGTCCGCGAGGACCGTAAAAATGTTGTGTCAGATCCTATCCGACTGGTTGTCGTTCGGTAATTTACCGTACGTCCGTTCGTTGTAACAACAGGCCAGAGGTCGCACCGCTTTTACGCCCGACCTGCGTTAATTCGAGCTTCCGCGGAAGGAACCGCCCGTTTCGGTCGAAGAACGAGAGGTTGAAAGAGACTGGTCCTTTCGGACCTGGCGTCCACGATTGGGGGCACTAAATTTAAAAATTACCGATGATATCTGTAGTGTCCGCGTAAAGAAGGAAAGAAAGAAGACGAGGTGCTCACGACTAAGACTTTATTGTGACTAATTGTCCGGCTTACCGTAATGAGAGTTATCCCCACTTCCTCACATAGTATAACTAATCTCACCCATACACCACTCTCTCTCTCTCTCACGTCCCTATCCTCACTCATACACTACAATATCGTTTAGGGCAAACGTCCTTATTTACCTAGAAATTTGTCTTTTCCTAGAAAACTACACTATTAGGATATTTTTAACAAATTGTTTCCGTACTAATTTTAGTCCAAGTTAATCCTAAAAGATTAAATTACATTATGTTGGATTTTCCCTTTCAAGAAGAGAAAGTTTTCGTTTACAAAAATCACCTTTGTGCGTGTTTGATTTCTTTATGAGATTCAAGTAAAGAGGGCGCAGCTTCTTGATTTGTTTAGACAAAGTATAGGACCAATAGGGTCTATGGCTACGTGATGCATTCTTCGTCACTGACCTCGCTTCATACCTGTTTCTTTCGTACCGTAAAGACGTGCCCTTTCGTGATGCTTTACTTCTTCACGCCCTTAGCCACGTATGTGGGCTAATGAATGTTGAAACGAATGCAACGAATGTGGAATAATAAAAAGAACAAAAATTTCATGATAACTTATTCACTACGGAATCGCTCGACAAGAGGAGTACAAACGTTGTAGTATAGCTGCACTTATACTATTATTTCCAATGTACAGTTAGAGACATAAGAAAAGCGTGAAGAAAAATCGCTCCCGAAGAGGTTAAACAAAATAATAGTTTAGAGTTAACTCTTTGCACTCGAGATGTTTCTTAACATTCTATTGCTACGAGTTCTAAGCTATCGAGATTTTAGAATAAGGTCACCTTTACCTCGCCGATAATCATTTTGTCGAGCTCCGAATAAATTGAACCTGAAAACGGTATTGTAGATTTGCTCCGTGAAACCTAATGTTGACTGAGAGTCACCTCTCGAGTGCAAAGGGTTAAAAGTATTCGAACTGTCTATTTTACTTCAATCCACCACCTATATTTCCAATACGTCGAGAGAGAAAAAAATACTTCAGCTCTGAAATGGCCAGACAGAAATGTCGTATTTGTAGGTCATCCGTGTACCGTGGACCAACGAAGGGAACGGAAGGGCGCTGGTTTTAGGCGGTGACGGCGTGGATAACGATCGGAATTTTGCGCGAGGCATTGGCCGTGCCCATTCTAGACGCTTGTAATTACCCGGGACGGAATCTGGTATGTAGGGACTAGTTTAACGGTAAATGGTCAATCGGCGCTGATAGCAGAACTCCGGGGAACGGCTACTTAACGAAATTGCCCCGAGCCGCGTGGTCATAATCATGATACGGTTTTAAAAGGCGTGGACGTTGTCGCAACAAATGGCGAATAAATTCAAGGATACCATTTCGCGGACGCTCGAGGTGCATCCGGAGGGAACTGATTGCGCGTAATGATCTTGTGAGTCGATAAAATATCTGTAGAGATTTCTTTGATAATACAAAGGTTTTCTAAAAGGAGATTTTGGAGTTTGCGTTTGAACCCTTTGCACTCTGAATTATACAGGGTGAATCACGTATCACCCTGTGATCAGTGGAGATTACTCTGTTATTAGCAGTCCGATCGAAAATGTTTTTATCAGCTTTTCCATGGTTTCACGGAAATCCTTAACGTGATTATAAAACATTGTTTGTTAACTATTTTTTGTTATGTTTTTTTTTTTTTCAAGATCACCTTGAATTTTTTTTCAAGAGAATTGACATCATTGACATTGAGAATCCGTTAACCTTTACTCTCAAACAAATGTAGTTTCAAATTTAAATGAAACTTTATATTCATATTTTAAATTGCAATAAAAATACTTTTTATGTTAAACTCTACGAACAGTTTTTACGCCCAAAGGATTTTTATTTCCTGAATTCTTTGACGGATTCTAGCGCTACTCGAAAACAGTAATTCCGAATGTCGTGCAATAAACTTCTATCCTAATAGAGAAAGTAAAGATTAAGAAAGAGGGATTGTTATAGACTTATACCTCATCAACTGACAATCGTTTCTCAGAAGTGCGATACAGAAATGGGAGACGTCGGAGTCGCGTTACAATGGGACTCATAAAAGGTATAACAGCACCTAGAATCGTCGTAAAACAAGAAGCACCACAGATCGCCGAGATTAATTTCCCATAAAACACTGGTTTCGTTAGTTACCTCGTCCACTTTAATGGTTACGCATAATCGTTGGTTTATTCAACAGTGTCTAACTCGAGATACATCAAAATTTAATAACGTCCATCGGCCCGTGACAGAGGGATTTACGATTGACGCAATGCCATAAACAATATCTTCCTATGTTGTCTTGCTAAAAGAAAGAAAACAGTTAATTGATAAGCAGAGTATTAAAACAGATATGTTTCATTTAATATGAATTTTAATAATGCTCCATCGTAATCAGGATTGTAATACACTTAAGTATATAATAATGGATTGTTTAGAAGAGGCTCCAAGATTTTATTTCTAGTCAACGTTTAGCAAAGGTTTTAGACAAAATTCGCATCATTGGAAAGATATAAACATGTTTGTTCTAGTGTTCCAGGGAACGGAATCGATCGGAATTGAGGAAAACTGTCGTATTTCGTCGTATTCTATTAGGCTGTCCCAAAAGTTTCTTCCGTGACTTGCATTCAGTTATTTTGTGTGGCAGTGTTATAGAATTAGACAACCTAATTTCTTAGATGTTAATCGTTAGATTTCTTAGATGTCGTAACTGTAATGGAGCAAAATGAATTGTACGCAATTCAATAATGTGACATTATACATAAAATGTTGCGTATGTATTACTATTTAAGGAAATGGAAGAAACTTTTGGGACAACCTAATATAGTTTGCGTATATTACTCAACATGGTCGTAGCAGTGTAGCAGTGTGTAGCTACTCCACGGATGAAAATACTATTTTACATAAACTGTAGACAACTTTTTAATTGAATATATCTTCACCTAAAGAATATTCATTAACCCATTCACTGCCAAATACGAGGTGTCTCATAGTTCAAATTATGTAAATACCTAATAGATACTATCTACTTTAACAGAATTTATCATTCCAGCCTTTTCAATTAATCCAACACGTAATTTTCCACGCAAAATGATTTCTGTTTACCCGTAGATTTACCCCATAATCCCTTATGGTCGGAACGTGTCGCGCATAATAAACAGCGATTAACACCGAAGTTTGTTATACAGATTCTCGATGAAAATAATAGAAGTGGAGAAGTTTATGTCGTTCGCCGCGTGTAGAATATAAACTAACGTTCGTTTGGCAGTCAGAGCCAAGAAAGGACAATCATCGTGGTCAACGACGTAGCGACTCTCAGCCGTTAGGTGTTTCGTGTGATGATTAAACCGGCACCATCGACCGCCCTCTCATTATCCCTGCCGCGTTTTCACGGCCCTCTCACCTTCGCGGCCCTTCCCCTGCTTGCATAATGCATAAACAGAGTGAAAACACGAGGAAGCTGTAACGGTGTAACGTCATTACGCAGTAAAGAGACTGCAAATTTACAAGAAGCCACGTCGACGGCATACCAACGAGTCTGAAACACGAGAGGTTTCGTTCGGGAAGCCGGCAATCTTTCCACCGCCTTAATTCCGGTCGATACTCGTCGAAAAAGGTGCGAACAAACTTTCGGAGGTTTAAACACCGACTCATTCTCTCCTCGATTTGGTTTGGTAATTGGAAACGATCCGATGATGGCGATGTCGTCTGCGATCGACGACGCTATCGGGAAATGTCTGATTAGACTCTGTGTAAAATCACTAATAAAGTTTGCCTGGACTGAAAAAGACTCAGAAAAGACTCAGAAAAGAAGAGAATTACGTAAAAAGAAGATTATTGAGAAATATTGAAGAATAATAAATTCGATGTAAAAATGAAATAATTAACTCCTGAAAAACAGCATCACTCAATTTATTACACTCGGGTTTGTAGGTAAAATTTCGTCAACAAGATTTTGTATTTAAAACATTTATCACTTTTCTTTCGGCATCTGTGTGATAACAGTCGTTTTCTTCACATAATAAAATAGCTCTACCCGAGGAAGTCAAATAATAATAATTTCTTTAACCCTGCCTAATAGAATTAAAAAAGATTAATATACAATTTTGAATAAATTCCATAAGGACTCGCGTAAGTTCACTAATTATCATTCGTATTAATTATACATAAAAACAACGTTCAAGATAAAAGATATAAACCCACTTTACTGGAATGAAAATTGTTGAAACGTAAGTACAGACTTAAGGAACAGTTTTACTGTTCATTTACCATAAATAAGAATTTGATTTTACTGCAGGAGGTCTTCCCAAAGGTCTCTTTTATTGAGAGGCTCCGTGGGAAGGTGAAATTTGAGAAACATTAAATTATTCGATTAAGAAGATTAAGAAGAGAGTGGTCTTCGTGGTGTTATTTCCAGATCTTCGGCAAAGATAGAGTTGTAAGTACCACCCCGAAGATAGAGGAGATAGCGGGGTGCATTAAGAAATATTACATGTATATTACGTATGTTTATGCGGACACGGGTTCTCGCAGTAGCGCACACGTCGGATTTACTCTTGTACGTGGAATAGTTACGAGCCCCTCGGGACCTGTTGCTTAATATGCATGGAAACGCGCGAGTACGACCACATACATACATACTGTACCTGCTGCTCCTAATTTCTCATTGTTGTAAGACCGTACCTGTATAACTCGAGCTAGACAGTGTTTTATTGGTACTTGTGTATATATTTCTTCAAATGACTGTTAAACGCCCTATCAGCTGAAGATATTTTCTTCGGACAAAAAGAAAGAAGAACCTTAAAGTTTATTAGAATGTTTACGACATGCAGGGATGTTTGAAGAATTAGATATATACTTGGAAAATTTCTTTAAGATTAAATATTTCAGAATATTTATTTTGAAAATAAATTTTTAATAATGGAGTATTCAAATATAATGGCAGTTAACATGATAATTTACTTGTAAAAATATATTGAATTGAAGGATTTTCAGAATTAAATGAAATATTGACACGCAAAGTAACGACGTGAGAAGAGTCAACATAAAACGTCATTTTTAATAAGAAGTGAGACAATGCCATAAAAAGGATTAAGATTTATCATCCATAATGAGAACAAGTTGGAAACACAACTCCCACAAAGTTCGTGCAAAACAAAATATTAAATTATTATATCAATTAATAGATTATATTCAACGCACATTATGTACATCTTTGTGTTTACGTCATAAATTAAAAAATTCCGCAGTGTAGTTATTATACTTTCATAAAAAAGAAGTGTTATTTTCATTTGAAAATGACGTGAGCAAAATCGCCACCGGCTCTTAGTCTAATACGAGTGCTCCTCGAAGAATGCACTTGACGAAGAGCCCCCCGGAGACCTTGACACTCCTCTTCGGCGTACTCAATAACCGATGCGGTTTCGCCTCCATTTGTTCTCGAAGACTTATTGTCTGTGTTTAAGTAACACTTAAGGCGCGAGTTTTTTTTTCTTTCTTCTTTTTAACTGTCAAATTTATCGCTCGTTCGCGCCCGTATCGATCTGACAGTCGCATAAAAGCCACGTCAGGATGCGATCAGCACCGGCTGCCGCGGAATCCTAACAAAGTTAGCGGAACCCTCTCGCGTAGCGGGAGTCAGCTGCCGCGACTGGATGACAAATCGTTGGCTGGCCGACCTGACAGCTAACATCCATTGGCCGTTTTACAACTTGATAAATCGCGTCGGTACACGGGGAACGCCTTACGTTCCGAGAACGGGCCGCGTGTGCATTAAGCGTGCACTTCGTCGTTTGCTCCTGTATCGCGGTTCTCTCTCTCTCTTTTCATTTTTTATTTTTTTTTTTTTTTTTTGCGTCCCTTCAGACCGTGCCTGACACGACGGTCTCGTTCCCCAAATATTTCGTTCCATCGGCCGGTACCGCTTTAAGAATCGCTAACTGGAGCACGTTTAATGAACTGGAACATCGACAGTTTATATTTATTTGGCGTGCCAATACTACATGGGAGACAGAAGTAGAATGTAGTGAGTCGTGTAAGAGAATGGATGGGAGGACGTCTCTCCTAGTATCGTTTTAAAGGTAATACGTAACGTGTGGAGGGGGATTTAATGAATGAATGATTCTTTGTTTCTTTCACGATGGCAGCTTTATGTTGTATTAACTGCTAGCTTTTATTAGGGATTGTATTGGGAATTCATTTTTAGTACAGGTTTGAATTTTTCCTTTTATCAGCTACGATATTGCAATAACGAAAATACCCCATTCTATTTAAGAAAAGACCGATTGAGATCATTTTTTATTCTATTCTAGTATGCCCCACTCCAAACCAAACATTTTCCCCTTGAGATATACATATCTTTGTATCATTAAAAGCGACAGCGATATTTCAAGTACAAGTCTCTTTGATTTGATAATAATAAATCCTCACAAAATCATTCGAAGGTTCACATATTACACATGTCTGAATTTGTTTTTTTTTTTTATCAGCTACAATATTACAATAACTAAATTGACGTGATCGATCTAATCACGGGTGTTCCACTTAGATCACTATCAAACGATTCATACAATAATATCGCGAATATTATCCCGCAGTTTTAAATAGATTATCGGCGTCATTATGTGCCTACCGACCGATCAGGTTACAGGAAAACTGCCTTTAACATAATAAGTCGAGTTTTATTATTATTCGCAATTACGACGAGCGAGACACTATCGCCAGAACCAGTTCTATAACTCAAAAACGAGAATGTTTCAGTGAATAATTGCGCGAGGGGGACTCACGTTAATTAAGATAAGAATTAATTGCGATCGTTATAATCGCTTACTACGAATACGCACGCGCGATAGCATCTATTGGTAACAAAATAGTGACAAGTATTCCAAACATCGCAAAAAAATCTCTGACGCATATTTCTTGCATCGCTGAAATGATTTACGCGAGTTCGTTGAATTAGTACGGTTGCAATTATTATTAGTAAACTATTGCGTTATCCAAATACAATAGAATTCCGGTGATACTCGACTATATCGAGTGAGATATAAAATTTGAATAACCGTACGGAGCTTCGATGGTGCGCGATGTTTCTTTGCAAATCGCGACAATTAAAGTTAGCGATCAATATGAAAAGAGATACCTTTTCCCGTTGGGAGATTTATGTGTCCCACGCACATGTTGATAAACTACACTCTCGTTTTTATTTACGAATGCGTATTCGAAACGCGGGGAATGCGATACGTAGGACAGTGACCGGTACGCGTGTGGAGGATTAACCTAAAACCAGGAAAAAATTCTCATAAATATTGGCCGGTGATCCAGTTTCATGACACGGATGCTATTAAACAGGATTAAAGCGAACAGAGGGATGATGAATGCGTTATACTCGATGTAAAAGAGCCGCTCCTTTAAAATGCCCTCGCTCTACATACACATCGTACGAGATCTGTCGCAGACCATTCCTACACAATTTTTTCATTTACAATCGGTCTACGATTTCGCGTCGTACAAATGAAAAGTTATTGCAACCCGCGTATCAAAACCGCATCGGTAAGTGCGGTAGCGCGTTTAGAGAAATAACCACGACGACAAAGTTGCAAATTTTAGATTCATGCAGTGTATCCTGTAGGATAGTATATCATACACTGACGCGGAATAAATGATTCGAATAGGTATTATACTATTTCAATGTACGAAGGGGTGAAAGCTATGGTGCGAGTTATTTTCCGAATTCATTTATTTATTTTACTTTTTATGTAGTTAATTTATTTCAATTGATTGTTTGCTGAGATCAATCTTTCCTTTCAATGAAATTGGATGGATCATATTTATGCGTACAAGTTAATATTTTTCAAGATAGTGACTTACGCCACTGCAACATTGTTGACGAATGTTGCTTAAGCTTATTCGTTCATTTGTTTGGTCAATTCCAATAAAAAAGAACCATTACAAGAAGAATCATTAAAAGAAATTTTTTTATAGCAAATAATGCTTTCGAGTTGCGAAAACAATACACTCTTTTTGTACAGTGATGTATCGTCTCCTCGTTGCAACCCTTGGAAATGATTCCGTTTGTTAAATGAAACGCAAGTACCGATTTCGATCCAGGTGTTGGAATTACGTGATTAAAACACCATAACCACCTACGGTTGCGATATCGAAACGTAACAGAATACTTACGGCCCGAACAGCGTGAATAGTTCCATTATAAAATCTTTGTAATATCTGATTCGAACGCGATCGGAACGAAAGTGCACCTCTAATACGATTAACGGCTTGTAATCGCGTTAAACCAGCAAATCGACAGGTTTTTTTCGCTGTTCCCGGGACACTTTGTAATTAACATTCCGCGGGGTTTTGATATAAGCCGCGACGCGAAACGTTAATTAAATTGATAAGGCAATCTTCGGGTGCTGACGGAAAATCGTCGATGCGGTGAAACCAGTACGGGGAGAAAGTTTGCGGTTTTATTCGTCATTTTCGGCGGTGGCTGGCGTCGGTGATGCCGGTAACGCGAATCGATTGTGCGTTTTCAGTTTTAGATAACGACGTGAACTTTCCGCGAGTGTTACTAAACGGCAATTAAGCAACGACGCGGTGTGTGCATTGCCGCACCGACGCTGTCATACTTGTCAGACGGCGCCACCTTAAAATGTCAAGACCTAGCCAAACGGCGCGCAAATGAAGAACGTTTACGCGGATCGACGTCGGGTGAATTGGACTCGATTGAAACGTTACGAGGTCCTGAAAAGACCTACACGCTCGTCGTGGATAAAGTAAAACTGAATCGATTGTAAAAATATGATTGCTGTTTATACAAGGTGGTCCGTTTAAAGAGGAATTTGATTTAATCATTTGCGGTCGTATTAAATTTAGACATGGGTGTCGTACTGGTCGGAATTAATTGAATTAATTTTCGAAGAACGAACAGTGATAGATAATATGTAAGATTGTGGAGGGTAAACAAGATTTATTAATTCTTTTGTGAACTTTAGATGTATGTTTACACTGTAATATGTTTTATGTTGTTTTTACGTGAAAATCATATTTTATAATTCTCCATCATGTGGTATCTTCCGGTAACATGGTTTTTTTTTGTACTGTTTGGAGAAATTTTATTTTTATGAAAAATGATTAATAGCTTCTGGCGTTCTCCTTCTTGTCAAAACAGAGCAACGCTCCTTAATTACCTCCTCGTCCTTGGAACAACATTAGTATTTATTTATCCATTCATTCAGCCTCGTACAAGTGTAATTAAAGTTCAATAATTAATTCAGTGAATGAACGATAATAAAAATAAATAATTTAGGGTACACAAAGCTTTAGGACTAATCTCCTAAGAACAATCGAATAAAGTACAACAATAATCACAAAACAATCCAATACAATTATTATTAAGGAAAAATATTCTACAACGTCAATGTTACTTCTACTCAAAAAAACAATCACATCTTTTCACGTCACGTTAGTGTGATATTTTTAATCTATCCAACAGGTAGAGCGACAACCTAGTAGCGAATCAAACCTAAACTATCGACATCCGTTAAGGAAATAAAATAGCGATTTTAGCGATCAAACTTGATCTCCATCAGGAAGGATCAAGACCGTGGCGAATTCTTTTGCGCGTATGGTGTCGTAATACGCCAAACGCGATATATCACTGCGGAACTACCTCGGAAACTCGAGATCTTGTTAAGTGACGAACATTAATACGGATCACTGCTAGGGAGAACCCGGTTAAACCGTATACGTCACGTGTCGCAGGATATATTTGCATCCGTGCACCGGGCCGACTGCAATGCATTACGAGCAGCTTATCGAGCAGTGACAGTCGAAGTAAATCAATGCGCGAGACGAGGGGACGTCGGCTAATAATAAGAATCGTTTCTGCGACCGGTGTCGTTCCTGTCACACGTGACACCGCGAACCATAAAGCCCTCGTAACGTGACGCCAAGTCCACGATCGACTCCTTCCTACGGGTTCTTGTTCTAACTCGCGGCTACTGGCGGTTCGTTTCGTCGTATTGTCCATTTACGCTGACATTGCTAACGTAAACGACCCGGCACACTTATGTAAACGACCCAATTAACGACCCACTTTGACGCCAATCGAGAGTTTACGGTTGTGCCCTAGTCCAGGATTGCGACAAACCTAATATATTAGTTCCACCGGAGCTGTCGCGCCATTTAATAAAATTTTATGGGGTTTGACTAGTGCTGGACGATATCCTGTAGATCTTAAGGGGTTTTTTTTTTGACAAGTTCAGAGGGAGTTTTCATGTATTTTTTTTTTTTTTTAGCAGTAATACCTGACATAAACTTTTGAAATTTTGTAGGTCTATTTACCAAAGCTTGACAGTCGCAGATTGTGTTTATATTTGATACAAAGGTACAGGAAGTTTATAGCGATGGTATAGTGACTTTTCCAGAAAGGTGAGAAATTATTGTAGAAAAAAGGGACGATTACATTTTTTCGTAGCATTTTAAGGTATAATTTATGTATTAACTTGAATAGCTGCAGGATAAATAGCAGAAACATGTAGGAGGACCTAATATGTACGAGATTCTGTTTTTACAAATGATCTGCTCAATTTGTTTCTGAGTTGCGTACGATGCTCCACGTCATGCCAAGCAGAAAGTTAACGTAATTGCATCCACCTTCGTGGTCACAAAAGAAACTAAGTATTAAAAGAAAACTGAGAGAACTATGACACTTTAAACTTAAATCTTTGATTTTTCTACAATATTTATGACTTTAGAAAAACATCAGCTTATAGAGGATGATAAGACGAAACTTTCTTATATTTACAGTTTATTCATAGGAAGTCCAGTTTCAAAAATAAAAATTAAGAACGTAAAAGACGTTTTTCATGAGATCTCGTAGAGGTCTGATCCTGTTGCTGTTGTCTTAAAGAAAAAAAAAACAACAGTCGAACAATCGAATTTAAAAAAAAAAGTATCAGCATGTAGGTGACAAGGAGATGAAACTTTTTTATGTGTACAGTTTATTCATACAACATCTAGTTCCCGAGATAAAAATTGAAAACTAAGATCATTTTTCTGAAATTCAATTTTCGCAACGATCTTCTAACTTTTCAATTTTTATTCTCGAAACTAGCCATCCTATGAATAAATTGTAAATATAACAAAGTTTCATCTCATCATTCCCTATCAGCTGATATTTTTTAAAATATTGATTTAACGAATATAAACATTTCTCTGAGCCAATTTCTCCAGGGTGTATATATACGCTCTTCGCAGCCAAAGGGATAATCTTCCAAGACCCCGAGCCATCGTCTTAATACTCAGACAGTATCGCGTGGGTATGAAGGTCGATTAAGGAGAGAAGTACTTACTCTTTCGTCGAAGGCTGCCGTCGAATCACCAAAATAAATCGTCGCGATATATCGCCAAAGGATATTTGATCAGCGCTGACCGTGAAATGTCGCGATCGTCGACCTCCCAGGCGTCGATCAACCCCTACCCTCGTTTGAAGGAGACGACACGGGTGACGATTTTATGACGGAGACGTGTTAACGACCCTCGATGACGTTCCCCTTTATCTGACACTTCCCAGGGCTCGATCGTGGATTACACTTACGCGGGCCAACAACCACTCACGGAAACGTAGCCACGTCGTAGATTATATTGCACTTGAACGTCACGCCAAGTGCTCTTACGCATCGATGACGTGCGTCATCGCCACCTACGAATCCGTCTGATTCGTGGTAAACGCGAGGAGAGAAGAAAGAAAGAGGGTATGGGGAACCGCCAGTGATCTGTGGAACGTCACTCCGTGCTGTGTGTTTCAATAATATTTATGCCCACCCCCGCTCGAGAAAGTCGAAGAATGTTATTTTCTTAAGCGTGGGCGAAGGTAGCGCGTAATCAATTTTCGGATTTGCTCGTGGTTGATTGACACTCGACGGCGATTCCTGTAACGTTTTGCTCGCAGCTTCCAAAATGGAACGAGAGTCTAGCAAATTGTTAAGAAGTAAATGTTTATTAAATTATACAGCATGGAGCTCAAATATTTTCCCAGACGCGTCAGATCCCGGTCAATTATTTTAGAATAAAAATCAAGATTATACCTAATTATATTACAAACAATAAAAATAATATTGTAAAATGGAAACGTAGGTACTGTAACTCAATCTATTAGACAACTATCCACGCTAGAAGCAGGACTACCACTTCAAGATAACGAAGGATATTCAGCGTCGGGTATTTATCGTTCTCACGTTTGAATACTCGACGGAGAATACTCCGAAAGGGTTTCAATCTCGTTCGAAGAACCAGCAGGTTACGTACCTGACGCGTAGCTGTCCAAGTTCAAAGCTACGGTCCAAGTAGCCGTGATCCGGCTGGTTCTCGAAGGATAAAACCCTCCGCGATCGCTACGAGTATCCTTGTCCACGCAACAAGATACAGAAACAAAAGATCGGCATCCACCTAAGCAAACGAATCCCGTGAAGGGCGTGAGTCAAACACGCGTGGGATCTCACTCGTTTCGAGTGGCGCTAGCCAGTGGCTGAGAACGATTCTCGCAGTAATTATGTGGATTTTAGAGACCCCGAAAGACAAACCGGCCAAACAAACGGTCCCTGTGGATAACGAACACCTTCGAATGTTTGCTTTTCAGCGTCAAACGATTATTTCGTTCTGCGGGCCTCGAAAGCTTTTCTTTCCTTTTGGATTAGCCCTCCAACTCTACTCGGCGCCTTCGAGGGATGCGGCTGATTTTGTGAGAAACTTTTTCACCATTTTGTGCAAACAGCTTTAGGTAAACTACCCAAATAATTAGTGTCTCGCCGAGATCCTGCTGAGCTGAGTCTTCAATGTTTCATGAGAGTGACATTTTCATGACAGCATTATTGTTTCTTTTAATATTTTCCATGATTTTTTTTAATTTTAGTAAAATGTTGACCAAGTATATTGTAGGATGTACTTGTAACAGTATGTTTAAGTGGATGTTTATTGCAACCTTTGTAACAAAACTATTCCCCAGAAAATATAGTTATCCCTGTTTTGTTCTTGACATACAGATGTAATCTAGGAAATAGAAAGTTAGCTGATGCACCGGACAACTCAATTTCCACGCAAGAAAAATGTTAACATCCATTATCCCTCACTGATCGATGCATCTACCAACTTTCCATTCCTCGGATTTAAATTTATTATTATTACGTCGTTTAAGAACAGTCGAGATATAAGAGGCAGCTAACGATAGATTAGAAATCACAGTTCGTCAGCGATTAAAGCTATGTTACTCGTCGCATGTCACGTTCAGCGATAAGAGGTGTCAATTTTGTAGTAATAGTTTTTTCGAATAAATTCTGCGTGACGTGTAATAGATTATGCGCCGAGCCTGGTTTGTTTTCCTTTCTATTCACGCCAGAGAAATACGTAAGGTTATTCTTTGTATATATCTTATCACAATCTGTATACTATAACGTGAAATTTTGAGAACATCGTCAGTCAATAGTTTAAACAAAAAATATACTGTCGGCCACTGGTGATCGACATGGCGTGTGTTAATAATAAGATGCGTAAGCCCAAAGGTACTTACCTCAGCCACTTTCCGGTTTAAATGTAGCCGTAATTGTGTTTGACCTAGAACAGAAAGCGAAATAGAAGATGGTTAAAGATTTGTTGAAAATAAACCAGAAAAGACGCGATAGGGGAAATATTGTTCATGTTTGGTAGAATGAGATTAAGCAAAACGTCTGTGATTCTTAAACATAAAAAAAAGTTAAGAAAGATTTAATCTAAATTGTGAAATATCAATTTGACTTCTACATATAAGTTACATAATATGACACATTTTTGTTAAATATCAAGTATTTTAAATTTAAAACTTTTTATCAAATATCAGAAATATATTATTTAGACTGGTGGAGTGTTAATTTCCAGGAAAATCTTGCTTAAAATTGCATCGTAAACAAATTAAAAATATATGATAAACATTCGACAAAAAATTCTTTCCAGGAGAACCTCGACATGAAAAATCTAAAAACTGTTACGGATTTGCAAACCGCAGCAGCTCTAATTAAAAATGGAAAGATCCATTGAAGTTTATCATAAACCGACATTACTTAACGCAATCTCGACGCATCCTGAATTCGTTCGTGAACCAGGACGCATCCTCCTGGAAGAGACAGTTTTAGATTCGTTAATGAAACGGGGTGCATCGCAAACGGTATTAAAGAAACCGTTCCAGATACGAGGTGGTTTTACGGAACGAGCTCAGTCTCGTTTGTATCTTTACGGTTCACGTTTATGGAAGCAGCACGATAAGAGCGGAAAGACGTAGCCGACAAAACTACATGTACTCCCTGCAATGCTCCATTCGTAATTAAAGCTAGTCTCGCGACTCTAGCATTGCGAAACATTTCTCCAGAAGAACCTAGGCTAGACCTCGAAGGACCTCGAGGACCTTGGTTAAATTCTGAAGCCTTCAGGAATTGAATGTAATGAAAATAGTCTAATACTATATTTTGGAAAACCCTTCATTAAATCTATTGATTTGATGTATGCATTATACAGGGTCTTCGGTAACTGGCGGTACAAGCGAAATGGGGGTGGTTCTACATGAAAAAATAAGTCGAAAATATAGAATAACAATTTTTCGTGCGAGACTTTGTTTTCGAGAAAATCAACTTTGAATTTTCGCCGGGTACGGGTGCACTTGATCATCCCCCGTTAAAACGGATCTCACTTATAATGCATGTGTAGTTCATATATATACAATTACGAATTAATTAATTGCTTGAATTTGAACTCGATTACTAATAAGGACTATTTATTATCACTTTTGATCTCTCTTAATTTTGCAAAATTCGTGCAGCACGATACAATATATTGACTTCAATATATCGTCTGTTTTTGCACATCGCTAATTGGACCAAACTTTCCCCTTGTCGTCACATCCGACTTTGTTGTATAGATTTATTCTCAAGTGACATATACTAACGACTTTCATTGCTGTGACATTGAATCATTGAATGGCATGACATGTGTCATTATGAACATCAAAACTCGCGTTGTCATGGGCCCCAATGAGAGTCGCGGCTGCACTATTACGAAAGCAAGCCGAGTTTGATATTTAGGAACATTTCCAAGGCAATGTTGCGAATTGTATGGAGTGAAAACTAGATTGCGTTGCTGTCGCGAAATTGTATTAATGACGTGTTCCATTTCCTGGTTCTTTTATTAGAGTGCTAAGTGCGTTCATGTGTGTTATTTCTCAAATCGTTCGCAAACAAGTCATTTCATATTAATATAAATTTTGTATAAAATTACAAACTTATTCGTTTAAATGTTCATAACAAAAGTCACAAGTTTGTAAATGTGCTATTGATTTTATTTAAATGTGTAAATCTCACGAATTAAAAATGCATGCCCTGAAATACAACGATTACGTTTACGAAAAGAGAAATAAGTAAAACCCTGAAAATAAATAAATATGCGTAAAAATAATAATTACATTATTTATATATTTTTGTTAAATGTTTTAAAAGTTTCGAAATTATGTAAGTTTTTAAACTTATATATTAATTCTAAGTTCATTTGTTTATACAAAATAAGAGAATAAATGAAACAGAAAATTAATAATATCAGTTGATATTATAATAATCAGGTACCTTATACAAAATAATGCATGTAATATTCGACTATACCTAACGTTACACGAATATAGGAAATAAGACTATTTGATAGCCGACAGTATCCATAAATAACATGAATGAACAACATGAGTGACGAAATAAAAATGAACATGAATATTTGATCACTACAGAGCACAATACGTCAGGTTGTTCGCCACTTGTTCTAAGCACTAAATGTAGACATTTCGTATTTTACTCTTTCAATTACAAAATCATTCGAATGTGCCCATTTCTGTCAGCGGAGCTCTTCGAACAAACGCAGACAGGTAGAAGCCACGGGACAAATAACCAATTTACATTTACAGAACTCCGCTAGATAATGTACAACGCAGTTAGCCTTCATCCTCCATGGGATTTATTTCATAAATCTCTGACTCACAGAGCGAGGTTCGCGAGACTCTCATTAAATCTTTGTTAAAGCGCGATACCATTGCGGGAACAATGAAGTGATAACTTTCTTTCAAGGTGTTACCTTCGCGGGTGTAACGAGATAATAAACGCAAAAATACTTCGCGACTTGAAATGAGGCGCGATTCAACTCTGCTCCCGACATTATATCGCATGATTTCGGATCACGCGATGTGGGTGAGTATTATCCCATAAGTAATGTCGTTTTCCAACGCTGACTTTTGATGCAAGAAATTAGTACGATCAAATGGGGTTACTTGTAACATTTTTTCATTTTGAAACCAGACTGAATAAAATCTAAGATATTTGAGCGAAGAATGAATACATCGGTATTGTAGTATTAAGTTTAAGAATAGAAATAGACAAGAAAGGAACATGTTTTGAACATGTTTTTCCTATATATGTATACATACTATTACTGAGATCTACTTTATATTTCTGAAATTAAAATTAGCAAAATTAAAATAGAAATTCCGACAAGCAACTACAATATTATACAAACGATGCTTCCAGAAAATTCTGCAAACTATTCCAAATGGAAATTCTATAGTAAGTTCCAAAGATGACTTTGGAAGAAGAAAAATTCAAACGCTTTCGCAATGTTGCAAATGGTTGATGCTCATGCTCGTTTTAAAATTTAATTTATGAATGAAAAATATCGATTTAACTGCTTTAGTTGCACGGTGTAGATCGTCGTGGGAGCACTTTTTTAAAACCGTAAGCCGAAAGTTTCATAAATACATCGTCAAGATGCGGAAAAGCTGTTTTTCTTTTTTTTTTACAATAACATAAAAGACGACATTACATATGGGATGACCTAATATAAACCGCTTAAACAGAAGTGTCAAAGTAACTCCGGTCGGGTGGTATAAATCCGCGTTGAATACGCTTTAAACGAAGGCCTCTATAATATTGTCAAACGGTGCGTTGCGAACCTGCGGAAACGCGTTGGTACAACTGTACGCGCGTGAATGCACGCGAATGTCATATCCCCTTGGCGCAACTTAACGCGGCAGGCATGGCGTTTAAATAGTTGTCACGGTCCGCGATCGTTTCGATATTTATATTCTGTTTTAATATTTATTAAACACTACTTACGAATCTCTGTTAATTCACTTGAGCTTATAAAATTCAATTTGTTTCGCGTCTGCATTTTTACGCGACTTTAATACAACGACTGACAGAGTTATTCAAACAAAAATTTACTCACTTTACATATATAATGTTGATTGCCATTTGTTTTCTTGTGGCGTGAGTTTTAATAAATAAGATCTTTCTTATTACTTTTCTCTTACATTCATACCTAGGTTATTTGTAAAAAAAGATTTTTATTTAGTCTAAATAGACGTACACTTTTATTTTTCAATTGTTATTTTGAAATGGTTAAAAATCGTAGATTACATATTGTTTACGTATGTTAATATAATAAATTCCATTGTAACATTTGTAATAGTGAAGGTGACTCCGAAACAAAGAGGTGAAACGTAAAAACACGTATATTTATATATTAATATACATTATTTTGATACTTGCATCACTCTATTTCAATAGATAATTGATTATAATTAATATTGACTATACATATATTTCTTCGTGTAATGGAACTTCTTATTTGAAATAAGAAATAATACAAACAAGTATTTAAAAAAATGTTTGATTTCTTAAGGTGATTTCTCGATCCAATAATGTTCAATAATGTTAATTTTGATGTTGTGAAATATTGTAGGCCACAAGTAAGAAAGCTATGAAGCGTCACCACTTAACGTTCACCCTATACATACACCTCGTAGAAAACTGCATTCTTAAGCAGTCAATCATGATTCAGTCCTCACTTCTAGTCTAGTTGTCACTTACTATGAACTCTGCTGCTTGGTACCCAGACTCCATAGCACTTGCAATTACCATAAACTGCATTAGAATTGTTTCGACGCAGAGCCTTCAAACCAGTGCTTTTCAGATTATTGAAAGGCACCCACATACAAAGAAGATAATTTCCGCGTGCAAATTTCTTAGCAACCTTCTAAGTCCATAACCGAATCTCCATTAGAAAATGAATCTACATCTATGTACATAACCAAAGTCTTAACCCGATGGCCGTTATAATTTATAGTAGCCAACAAATTTTGCTTATTGTTGTTCTTCTAATTCTCTTCCTTCTACATTTAATCATTTATAATTCTAGTTTAAATCATTTTATTACGATACAGTAGCAATCTTCATAATAATAAAAATATAGACTGTTTCGATATTTGATTTTCGAAGATTAAAAATAGTACAACTTTTTTTTTAATAAATAACTAACAAGTTTACCACGGAAATACATAGAACAAATTTCTACACCTAATACGTTGAAAAATAATATACTCCATGTTATTTCAATAGATATTACCAAAGTACATTAAATTCCTACAATATGATACGACGTGTTTCCTACCCTTTCTCAAATTCCACAAATTATATACTCTGCAATGAAAAGAAGGGACGATAGAGCAAAAAGAAAGTCGATTCTAATTTTACAAGGAAACATACTAATTACTTCCATCAAAGTCGGGGAGCCACGAGAGTTCGGAGAAGAAATCCCAATAAAATCATAAGGAAAGGAAGACACCAAGATGCCCCGGTGATTAAAACAAGCAACCCGACCGGCACACGAAACACTGACAGTTCTGACAGTCGACAGGATTGTGGGCGGCGAGAGGCGTGAGGCCCCCTTCTGGCGCAATGGAAATTCGCGAGAAAATAAAATAACTGCCCCTTTAGCCCGTCCTTTGTATCTGCCGAGGAGAAGCGTCCCTAATTGATCCCATTTCGTGTCACGCCACGATTCACTGCTTCGTTCGAACGGCTTCTCGGGATGCTTTATCTTCGAGGTAAACTGCCGTCGTTTAAAAACTACTAGAAAGTCTCCCGGCATTATCTCCTTTTAAACGCGCCGTAAAACGTGTCCGCGTGTCAATTTTTATGCGCGACTCTTAACCCGTTAACCGCGTCGTTCGTCATCCACTACCTGCGCGTCTAATTACAAACGTTCAAAGACGAGTTAACTCGTTACGTCTTCATTTGGTTCTGATACGAATACATCGATAAGATTGCGGACGGAAATTCTTGGATAAATGGGTAAACAATTTAACCGATAAGTATTACGTTTAGGGATTTGGTGAGTATTTATTTTACTTCTTCAGGTATAAGTGATGAAAATCATAAAAATGATTTTGTTGGTGCAATAACTTGTAACAATAGTGTTGAAACAATAGTGTGTCTCATATTCGTATGATATCGGTGGCTAAATGCGATGCATACATGTGTATACATATAGAATATGTAATTAGGATATTAAGATATATAATTAAGTTAAACATTATGTGTATATCCTGTTTATCTTATTTATTTATGTATGTATATATGTATGACATTTTTACTTGCTCACATCTACTCGATTAAAATTATTTTATATAAATTATGAAAAGGCTGTACTTCGGAGCCGTTTAAAACAAAAATCATTTGCGTGCGAATACCACTAATTACGAACTGGATAAGGTAACTTTTGCATTAATGTAATTTTCACGCGGGCAGCATTAAAATTGTCTAGGACTGATAATAATGTCTATAAAAGCTCCTACCTCAACGAATTAATATACTACCTCGAGTCACGTGGAAAGCAGAGAAAAAAAGATGCGATTGGTTCGAGGAACTGTAGGTGTAACCGCTAATTAAGAGGAGGAGCAAAAAGTAAGCGAAAGAGTGCGAGGTACGAAGTAGCAAGTGGAATGACGCTCGTGTGAATAAATAACACGGTCGAGGGAAAATGCGAATAAATTTTGTAACCTAATCAGAAAGAAAATTTACATAATCGATATAATTAAAAGAATGATTGCGAAATGGTAGAAACAAATTGCAACAACGTTTGTACATTTCGATATTATTATTCGTCACTTTTTAGTGAATTTATCTATAGATAATTAAATTACACAATATTTAAATAAATATCGCTCTTAATAGCTCCTATACTTAAACAAAATTGCACAAAGTTGAAAAGATCTATTTCATACTCATGGAGAAATCGATATAGAAAATTCGACAAAGAAATAGTAAAATATTTCACAAATAATACTCTGAGAAAGATATATTAAATAAGTTTTACGTCCGTTCAGACTACTGTCATTTATAAAATTAACAAAAACTGCACAAAGCTTCAGAGATCTACTTTAGATCCTTCCTGAAACTAAAATTGAAATTTCGACAAGACAGTAGTAAAAAATGATACAAACGCTACTTTTAGGAAATGCAGCAACCTTCTTCGAACGAAAATTATAAAGAAAGTTTCGAAGATGATTCTGGAAGGAGAAAAATTCAAACGCCTTTCGGCGTGGCGCCGTTTCGCTCAGCTCCGCTGTGCTGTGCCAAGACTTTCTTGGAATCGCAGGCGTTGGAATTGGCTTTGATCGTAGATCAAGCGGTTGTTTTGATTTGCAGCGCAATTGAAGCTGCGGTTTCAGCGTCAACTTGTGACACACAAATTATTACGATTTATGGATTTGCCAACTCTGAAAGCGAATTTACGAGGTACGCAGATGTCAGAACCAGGAAATATAATACGCAAACAGGTGACTGAGACTACAAATTCTACACGCGATGCGTATGACAATGTTGCCTCGAATTGCCTGCATTAATCCGAAATTTGACGTATTTAAGCTCACGTAATCGGTTTAAAAATAGGTCACGTTTAAGATTTTTTTAAACGATAGTCACACGGCAGATCAAAATGAAAACTTGGTGTGCTCATTAACATACTTATGAAGACGTTACGTGAATTTTGTTGTGTAATTTATTTGAATTATGCATGAGTTATTAATAAAGTTGCGTTGCGGTGCGAAATTTGCGTACTAGATCGATTTCTAGAAGGGAGTGACATCGATGGATGACTTCTTCATCCACCTTACTGCAATTATAGTTTGTAAATTTATAGAAATTAATTTAGGAATGTAACGATCAGACTGTGGATTTTATGCATTTATTACGTACAATAATATAAAAAACATACATAAAATATACATAATGTATGTTGAATATATTCTACAGCTATTATAATAATATTGTTATACCATTTTGCACAAGTCCACATATATTTTGGTTATGCTCAGTATGTATTTATTATTTATATTAGTTGATATCTCTAACTGTAAGAGAAGACAGATAAAATTTAAGATTAGTGAATTTTAATATCAAAAGGAATAAAATCGTCTGGTTGATTTTTGTGAGGCACTCTTAAAAGTCGAATGTTTTAAATAAGTGTCCTTCTGGTTTAAATAAACTTCCACAATGTACACCAATTTGGCACAGAAAATCTTGAAGCGTTGTCCTCAAGCTTCGTTTAAAAGAATTCATAAGTCCTTGGAACCAGTATGGGACTCAACTTGTAAGCTTTTATGTACTAACAGTTTTAAGTACTAACAGTCCTCGTGTACGAGTCAGAAATGACATGCAGACGTCGCACTACGGTCTCTCGAGAAAAATTCCTACGATTTACAACTGCTTACCCTCAATTTGCCTGCTAATTAATGACTGCTTATCCCCCTAATATTTCTAACCTCGACGAAGATCTAATGCTGACATACATCATACTGTTCTCTCTGTCGCAGGAAAATATTCTGGATATTCGTCACGACCTGCTTTCATAATAATGTATTCATACTTTTTAAATAATTATCTACGTCGAGGCACCGTTACTCTCCTTAAAGGGAAGGTTAAGTTCTCGATCTGTCGAGTGTTGTTTCTTATAGCAAAGAGCAGAACCGAATCAATCTCGAAAATTTCTCTGAAAAGAAGTTTTTGTTATTGCTAATTGTGCATTTATTCTAATGCTTCCCTACGGGTTACACAGCCCTCATTTCTGCTTAGAATCTTATTAAATGTCCTGAGACTACATTGATACAATTATTAACGTTGTCAGAGATTGTAAGCTTTTGTTATCGAAATAACTCGTTAACATTGATAATTATTTTACTGTAGTCTCAGGACATTTACAATATTTTGTTCTACCTTTTTTCACTATTTTTACACCATGTCTTCGCCAATTTGTCCTGTTGTACCAAAGAACTTTTGCAACGTCACATTTTTAATTGCTTCACTGTCTCGTCATACAAAAATATATAAGATTCCATTTAAAAATATTAATTTATTTGTCAAATATCTTCCATTATATCATTCACAGAAGAAAGTTATTTTCACTATGTAGTTCGCCGCTTTTCCATATTTTTTCATTTTTTTTTTTTTTTTAAAGCTTTATCCCATCATGAGATATTTAACCATTCTAATGTAAACGGATCACCCAGTATATTTACATACTGTCCACATCCTTACATATTTTCCCATATTTCCACTCGCCGTAAATGCATAAACACCAGCGGTATAGTCAATAACGTACTACAAGTTTCTTGGGAATATAACATTACAATTACCAACGTTAATTTTCCTCTCTAACGAATCGTTAAGATAATACAAAATATTTCTCCGTGAAATCTCTGCGATTACTTCAGTTTTACTCTTCGTCTAGTCGAAAGTCTGAGAACGTGGGTTCGATCGAAGTCCCACCAACCACCGGTTAAAATCACTTTCTCGATTCCTGCGGCCTCGCGATCGTAATCCTCTTTATCTTGATTTACAGGGAAAGCACACGTCGCCGGGGATGGCAATAATTACGTGGGAAGTTTAGTGAACAGATAAATCGGGTTTGAAGGTTCGAGACATTACCGTTACAGGCTCATAGCTCTGTTCCGTGCATCTAACCGGGGGGACAAGTACGAAACCACGTGTCAGTCTCTCCAGCGTGAAAGAAATGTGGCGCTTATGGGGATTACGATCCACGGCAGGCTCGAATGTAAATCAGTCGACGTGCGCTAAAAAAAAGAAAAAAAAAAAGAAAAAGAAAAAATAAGAAGGCAAAGGTTTAAATGTAAACCATACTCTCCCTTACACTTCGAGATCTACGGGCTGTCGCGCCTCACGATCTCCAGTCAGATCTCGAGTGGTGGCACAAACGGAGGAACACGTGGATACGCGGCGTCAAACTGCATTCGTATGCGGCAGCTTATTACGCAACAGTTCATACGTTACAACAAAAAAGATAACCTCGTTCCTGGAACATTCCAGCGCGGGATACGCGTTTCAAAAATTAAAGCAGATTAACCCCTCAGGTGGAAACCTCGTCAGCGTACGTTTCCTGTGCCAAACTCGACTTCGATGGTCGTCTGCCGCATATATTTAAATGTTTAAAACCATAGAGATTTCTTTTAACTTGTAAACAAAATTGTTACGATATTTGTACATTATCTTGGTTTCTTTGCGATGTTTACTGGAAATTCTAACAGTATCAGAATATCAAAAAGTATCAGATTATAGGGGATTATGAGATGGAACTGTTTTCTATTTACAGTGTCCAGATTTATATTATTATAATATGCTTACATTTTTAGAATTCTTTTTCATTCAAATCATTTTTCTATAATTTCTAATACCATTTTCATTTAATGAAGTTTACGATTCACTTCATACTCTGTACTGCATAGAAACCGCAAATTTACTGCAAGAAAATCGTTGAAAGGTAGATTAAGTGTTTCATTACCCAATCCTGTAATCGAAGCATATAATACATTCTGTAGAAACATTATTCTATTTCCTCGAGCGGAAAAATGGTGCATTTAGGCGAGAAAACATGCGTAGATAAAATCAGACATTACGTAACGTCAGTTAGCACAGACTAAGCGCACTTATCAACGTATACATTATGCATGGTACAAGAAATGCACTTGCTCTCGAGAACTATGATAACCTAAAACACTTTACATTATTCGATTTTAAGCAAAGAACAGATTAATTTCTTATATATTTATATTATATTTCTTAATTAGCTTAGACCTTTGCATTTGAATGTATCAATCATTCTTTACTTAATTTAATTCAAAAATTTAATAAATTTAATTAATGTCTATATTAATTAGTCAATTAAATATAAGGGCATTATAACATAACATACAACCTTTGTATTATATACATATTATATATATATATTTATCAAATTACTCTAGAAAATAACTGGATATTTATAAAAACGAATAACTTTTAATTTGCAATAATATATTATAATTATAATATAAGATAAACCATAACCTTTATACCATATAATATATATAAATATTACATTCATTTCTATTAATACCTACATATTATTAAATTTATTGGATGTTTTGATCGAATCATTCCGAAAAGGAATATAATATATTATTAGCTATTATTTTGACCTTCTAGGAATATTACCAAATTTAAATTCCACCTATAACACTTCATACCAGCCTAAAAATCAAAGCGTTTAATCAACGAATACATATTCTCGATCCAGCAAAAGGCCGTTAAAAACGCTTCAGGTTGAAGCAGAAATCATTGAAACATCAAAGAAAACATCGACAATTTCTACTCACACCACGAAGAATAAACTCATGCGAGTGCACGCTGGATACGATTTCATCGCGGGCATTTGTCTGGGAAGGCACGGTATGCAGTGCACACTATACACGTGGTCGTCACGAGGGTGCTGACCCCTCGCAACAGGGTGCACAGCAGGGCGCCGTTACCTCAAGTCCACGTCTCTCGCCGAGTTTCCAAGCCGACGGATTCAGTTTTCTAGGTAGTGTTTTAAGCTTTTAAGTGGATAGGTCGCAGGAGGTTGTACGTCCACGCATCACGAAGAACCACTTCTTTGAAGCGTTCCGCTCGTTTATGAATTTTTTCACCTCCCCCCTCCCCCACAATCAAAGGACTGCCTTTACTGTCGCGTGCTTCCAGATGATCCTATTTGCTGCCTCTGCGTCGCTACAGGCTTCTTTGCGAATTTTTTATTCGCGTGTATCTTTCACTATGCTTCCTTGTAAAATTTTCTGTATTCAGTTCGAAGTGTTGCTTAGGTATTTTATTCTGTTTTATTATTTTCTTTAGAATTTGAAGGTATTTTAATAAGGGTAAGTTGAACTTATTATTTAAAAATTGTGTATATCCATCGTGGTAGATTAATTTTTAACCATACATTCAACTTTCAATAGTTTTTATTCACAAGATTCATAAACTCTCATTATATTGACTCATCATATTGATTCTCGAGTTAATGAATTAATTGATATATTAATTAAAATTGACTGATAAATTAGGAAATGATAATACAAAATATATAACTTGTGAAATAAAGAATAAAAAATGATAAATCGTAAATTGTGTCGTTCCTGCAACAAATATTCAATATTCATGTTCAATATTCATTAACATTATGAAATAACGAATAAAAAATAGACATCTGTTTATGTTATTAAAAAGCAGCATCGTTGCCAAGTATGAAACTCAGCTACGAACAAGTACTTTTAGTCTTGATACAGCGCGACTCTGATATTTACTTTCGCATCATTAAATCTGGATTTCATTAGGATTTCGGATTGATTAGTTCCAGTAAATGATCACAAACGTGTCTCATTACACGCGATTATTCTCACACTTAGCAGCGGAATTTGCAAAATGTGTGCATACGAAACGCTCGGACCGTGTTTCAAGTTTCTGGTGCCATTAAATGGCACGGCTGACCAATCGCAGTGCATAAGTAGCAGACACGAGTATTTGCATACCCAGTTAGCGGCATTCCAACCAAAGTTGCATGCGTACATTGGAAGGAACCGAGATTGTTGCAAAAAAGCATGGGGCACCATATATAAATAACGGAGAAATTCTTTCTTTTTATAACTTCACAATAGAACAATAAAATGCATGCAGTACACGTAGGGTCAAGAGGTTCGAGTGGGTAAATCTCGTATGGCCGGTCCTGAATCTTAAAATTGCAACTTGATCCTGTCCCGAGAGGTTATTTAGAAAGTTTTCTTCGCAAAAATTGTCTGCAACTGATAATAGACGCGGCGTGGCCGTACACTTCCATTCTTTATTCCGCACATCTTGTATTTCAAGACTAATATGGGAGATCAGGTTGTTTGACATGAAAAGTGAGAACATAGGATGTTGTTGCAAGATTGGATAATATTTCTTTTGCCATATAGGTTCTACGATTATTTGTTTCTCGTTTGAACGTGAGCCGAGTATAGTTAAGTGTTTCTACGTCTCTAGTCTTAAATCTGATGGTCGATTTTTTCCTGGCTTATTCTTCAAGCTTTCGTCGCTAGATTTGAAGCGAGCAAATCACTCTCGACATTAATTTTCACTAAACTTTCATCTCCCAAAGAGATCGGTTAGTTTACGAAACGACTCAGATTCTGAAAGTGATAGAGCATGATATGGTGCGAATGGATATCATTATCAACATTCATGAACTAACTCCTGAAAAAAATGGTACCTCAAATCGAAAAGAATAAACGTTAATTTTAAATGTCCGAAAAGAAATCGCCTGACATTTTGTATGCATCGACCCAATAATAATAACGGTTTAATCATAAATCCTAACTTTTATAAAAACATTTCAATTCAATAATTGTTTCGAGAATCGGAACAGTTTATCGTAACTGTTTCCAACCCCTGGTCGCGACACCAACCCCCGAACGCTAGGCACGGTACGCACGAGAGTCGACTACCTGGAGGAAATATTAAGCGTATTGAAGTGTGACCGTTTCGCGCGGTATTTCTGGCGCCATTAAAATTGTCAGCCTAGTCGATAGCCGTTCGCCCGGTCTGCTGGCGTGTTTGCACGCCAGGTTAGCGAAATTCCTCGAGAGGAAACCGCGCGTCGCCGCCCTATCCCGTTTACATTTCACGTCTGCGAGGCGACGCATTGGCCAGGCCCGTGTACCTTTCCGTTTTGCTCGTTTTTAATCGATCAACCTGTACGAGCCAATCCGACGCGGTTCAATCGCGCGTTTCGGGGCGCGAAATTGATTAATACCAGGCACGCTTCGCTTTCGATTTCGACGTCGCGTCGGTCCTGCCCTAATCGGGGACCACCGATATGATGTCGCGCGGTACAAGTGTAACGAAGCATTGTTTCGTTCGAGTCGCTATTTATTTATTTACGGGCTAAAGAAGATTAATACGCTTTAGGAATTATATACTTCAGTGTATAATCTATTTCGCGATTAGAAAATAATTACAAAAACAGTTTAATCCTTTATTTACTGGTGAGACTCATAAGTCCCATCAATTTTCTCATGGTACTGTATTAATTAAACGCTTTGAAACTTATTGTGACTTTCAAGTCTATTTCTATGAAGTTCGTTTTTAATTGTTGGATGACAGGACAAGCTTTTTTTCTGGAAGATTGTTAGAGACAATTCTATAAGATGATATGAGACTAATTGTACGCATGAGGCGTGAAGCATAACTTGTATGAATACACATTATGAAGTTACTATTTAACGAATTAGTAATCTTGATTATTACAAAAACCTCAGCTGTTGCACGAGGACCTCGTTAATTGCTCGGTGTTGATAAGCCAAGGGTATGGTCTCTAAGCAACAAACCAAAAGAACAGGACCACACACTGCTACAATAAACACATTCTAAACATAACTAAAAGCTACGTGCACTTATGCAAAACAAAATAATCAATTTAATTATATAAATTGTAGAATACATTCAACGTTACGTATATTTTCGGTATGTTTTCACTATTCATAAAAGTAAAAAATGCATAAAATGTACAGTCTACAAATAATTATACACAATGTATGAGGCTACTATTCACTAAATATGTGTCACCTCTATTATTCCAACGATCCTCGACAATTGTACGAATTTTTGACCCGATCTCCTGCAACGTACGAGGTTCTACCGCAAACGTTCGTCAGTGGACGCGGTGGCCAAGCCCATGTACCTTTTTGTTTCGCTCGTTTTTGATCGATCAACCTGTACGAGCCAATCCGACGCGGTTCAACCGTGCGTTTCGGGGCGCGAAATTGATTAATAACGGCACGCTTCGCTTTCGATTTCAAAGTCGGTCCTGCCTTAGATGGGGACCCCCTGACGAGACGCGAGTTCCCGGAACACGATATAACCCCGATATCGAGATTCGATCTCGACGAGTTATCCGCCTGCCTCGACAGTTTGCTATTTTCGTTTTACGAGGACCGATCCCAGATTGCAGCGATATAACGCGATAAATAAATAAATGGACGTTATTTCGATACGAAATTGTCGAGGTCTGCGGGGATAAAGTCGCGTTGCCCAGAGCCCGTCACATCTGTGACGAAAGGTAATTCGATAAGAATTACGTGCGTCGTAAATGCGCGCTGTTTGGTTACGCGTGAAAACGTGATTTTTTTTTTGCAATCGATAAGAATTTGGATCGGGACTTATCGGAGACTCAACTATTTGCATTCGACAAGTATTCGAACAGCTTTTATAATGTATTTATAATATTATGTGTTAATATATATGTGTTGATATATATGTATATATATAAATATTTAAATCATAATGTATTTTCCGAAGAAGACTCGTAGAATTAATGTCGAATGTTTCTAATCCCGTCACTCGTTTTATGAAACCGAAGATTGCTGTTTAGTTGAACATGGTAGCGATTCTGTTCCACGAACCGAGTGTGTTGCCAGATTTTAAATGCGATCATCGACATTCAGCCTCCTTTGAAACTTGAGACACACCGAGGCTCGCTGCGAACCAGAAGTTTTGAGGAACTGGTGGGTGCAACATTGTGACTTTTATTACTTTTAATTTGTAAAAACAAAACTCCAAATACCCTTAATAATCGTTAGACTGTGGATCTTTATGCAAAATAAAATCTTCGCGAACGTCTCTACAAAAATTGAACATAAATAAGAATTTTTTTTTATTCTGCAAATATTATAACACGAACTTTACTTTCAATCTTTTTTTATATTCTTTCAAATTGTTTGCATTTTGTCGTTTCTTATTTTTTTGTTTAAATTACTTTATTTAAGGTCACATCAACTACAGGGTTACTAGTCACCACATTAATATTTACAATTCAAATTACAATTTGTTCATTAGTCCATATTCAGTTAATAAATGTACTAGTTTGAGGAATTCGTTTCTATTATTGAGAATCATTTGCATATTATTTAAAAGTTTGGACTCTACAAGATCGCGCTGTATTCCTTGTTTGTCGTTTCTTGTACATACAAATTTCCTATAAATGCATAAAGATCCACAGTCTAATAAACATACATACATATATGACAAGTCACAAAAGTTCAAAGTTAAGATCAACAACTACAGCATAAATAATATTATACTCCTAGCATACTCCACATAACACCAATACCCTATTCACGCATAGTTCGTTTATCTTCCCCAGCTGATTTCCCTCCGAACTGCGTCCGGCCACATTTCCCGCGCGTTTTCGCGCAGGTCGGACACCATTCGCTCGCTCTGCCTTCCGCTGCCTTCCGCCCATCTAAATTCCAGTCCCCCGTGGCTTCCAATTATCCTGCAATTTCTCGACGAACAAACGCGTTATTCATCGGTGTTATTGAATCAGAGCGACGGGCAGACAAGTAAATACGAACATTACCGCGTTCCTAGCGGTCCGGGAGTGCGCGGCGCTATTGTTACGGCTCTTCGCGTGATTGCAGAAAGGGAGTGGAAAGGCGCGCGCGCTGAAACTCGCCGTTCCGACGTGCAATATTCGCGATATTATGATTTATCGTCGCGCAACATTGTAACCAAGTCGAGAAAACCGAGGCGAAGGAAACTGGGTACTTTGCGTATGAAAAGAGCGAACTGGTGCGGAAAGGAATAAAAATGAAACGTTTCGTTTCATACCGGTCTTTTTGCACTCGTTTGCAACAATCAACCGTCGATGACATTATCGCTCGGCCATGCATGACCGCTTGCTTTCTGGAGCATTATTAAGGAACCTCGTATCACGGTCCACGGGACTTACGTAAACGAAGAACGCAGGATGTGCGAGTGTACGAGTTCGTTATGTATATTATTTGCTTCATCCTTACGCAAATTAATACTTTCAAAAATACAGAAAATTAATCGAAAGTACGTTTTACCTTCTAAGTGGTATAATACGTGTATTATTGTTCATATTTATATGTGTTACTTTATAAGTGAAACGTGTCGAGTTTGTATTTCTAATTGCGCTTCCTCTTCACTGATATTGTTTCCCTAGCATTAAAGTACGGAGAAGAGAGACTATGATTCTGCATACTAGCGGGGGACGTGCACGTCCGACGCCACCATAAAATATAATTCGTTGCAATACCGCCTACATTTTAATTCGAGAAGAAGAAACGGTGAATGAAAATTACCGTAGCGTTGTCCGATGTACACGAATTGCCACGCATTACTGTCGTCACGTTGGCGTTAAGTTCGCCTAATCTCGATAGGTACAGAGATATCAAGGATTCGCGATTCGATGCTCGACGTTGCCCACGGGACACGAATCGAAAATGCCCTGGCGCCGATCCCTGAATCGGATTAATCCTCGCTAAGATGGGGTGTTCGTGTAATCATTTTTTTCATACGTCGTGGAACGTCAGCCACGGACGTTCTCGTTCCACGGACTGGTTATATTCCACAATTTGTCTTTCGAGCGGCCTTACGTGATTGCTTTCTCGGATTAAGCAGCATGACTGGTCGGATTTTCCCCCGTGGAATTCGAGCGACATACCAAGCGACAGGATCTCATGATCTCCCGGAGTTCATCTAGGATCATCTCGGCCTCGTCGCTCGTAATCCGTAGATTACTACGCATTTGTATCACGAATGTGTAAAGAATAGTCACGGACTGTGGCTACCGTACAGTGAAAGTAGGCGAGGATAAAGGGCCCTACCGAATTAGGAGTCCTAGGCGGCTGTAAGCAGGGCCATAATTACGGCTTTGACTTGGCAAATTGCAACTAGGACTCTTTTTTCACGTCCACTGCTAATATTTAACCCTTTGCACTCGGATGTTTCTTCTGAAGGGACATCATAGGTAAAAGTGTGTAATTCCTTGAAGGTTTCTATTCAAATACCACGAAAACTCAAATAAAAATATGGTGCATGTATTAAGATATACAGAGTGTTCGGTAATTGGTGGTACAAGCGAAGAAGGGGGTGATTCTACATGAAAAAATAAGTTGAATATATAGAATAAAAATATTTCGTGTGAGGCTTTGTTTTAGAGAAAAGCGATCTATAACAGGGGTTGGAAGGTAGGAATGGCCCGTGGTTCTAAACAAGTAATGGCAAACTCGAAGTAAATCCTAAGATTTCACGAAACAACGGCCACGGACTGTCACCGTTGGGAGAAAGCCGCGACCATATGCTTCTGTTTCCTCGAAAGAAGCTTCAGCCAGGGTCTCCACCACAAACACATCGTCACAATGCGAGGATTGGACCGATAATTTACGGTTCACCATAGAACGTGAAAATTCTCAGATTTCAAGTTAGGCACGCACTGTGCGAAGGATTCTTTCGGCGTGCGTTCGTTCACGCATTTACGCGACACGCACGATTTGTCGCGTCTACCTGACGAAAAGAAAGTACAATTTGTTTCGGTTCCCTTAACCGGCTAACCGTTCTCTCCTGAAATAGTTCTAAAGCCTTCGAATGCTTCGATTTACATAGTCACGCATGAACACTTCATCTGGAAAAAATGAATAAATTCTATTTAATATCAGTATGCCAGATTCATTCAATTTTTCTCGAACTACTACTAATGAATAGATAAAACAGCGAAAGGTATATGTATTATTTTTAAGACTAAGCACTTTCGAAAATATTTGTATGAATTTTAACTTTTTTCTTTTTATTTTATTTTAATTAATCAATTACAATCGAATCTATAATAGTTTGTAACGAGATCTAAAATTTACTGTTTAGTGTGAATTAGTCTAGAATTAGAACTTGAACTATTATTATTCAGATAATTTTATGACCGTGTAAAATTATCTTTCGAATAATTTTATAAGCTATTCAATAGTATGACTTACAATTGGACTGTAAAATTCAAGCAAAGTAAAGAGGCACAGCTGGTGGTGATATTAATTAGTGCAGGACTCAGACTGGTCCTCTAGCATTGCATGTTTAGTAATTATTAATTCAATAGATGTTACAATAAAAATTTTCCTTTCAAGGCAAGGTTTCCTGGTTCAGTCTTGTTAACGAGAGATCGATGACTTGCTCCTTAAGAATTTAACACTAAAACCATCGAACCAGTAGATTTGAAAAATGTATTTTGAATTTCCTTTTAGAATTACTATATTACCGACAATGATTTCGATACAGTTCGAAAATAATTAAAATAGGAAACCAGGTAACCAGTAAACAAGTTAAATATAAAATCCAGTTGCTGTATTATAATACAGTAAAAGATAATACCCAGTTGCTGTATTATACCATACGTAGTGTGACAATCATATAAAGAACGCATCTAAAAAAAATCAGGTACACGTATCGGGATTGCCTGAATAAAGGCCACGAAGGCGCCACGATCGTTCGGCGCCTTCTTTCATCCACTCCAGGAATTTATCGTGGGATCACAATAAGATACAGAATTTATTGGTAGCGAGCGAAGAGTTTCCTCCCTTTAGACGACTTTTAAAATTCGGATTGTATCGAGACACCGTATCTCGAGTCGAAGAGCATTCAATTTGTACACTCGACCGTGAATCTACTCGGTCGTTTGAATACAAAATTTATCTGCCATCCACCGATAATGGTAAAACGAAACGGAGGAACTACTTTATGGTATGAAAATCTAGCTTGCAGCGTTCCTATCGACGACGCGGGAATACCTAATTGAAATAATCGACGGGGTATCCGAATGAAATGGATGTACAAACTGGGAGATGAATACTAAATAGTTCATTTAATTCCATTTTCGTGAATGGTTGATTCTGCGGGACAACTTTTAGTATCTTTATGGTGTCGTGCGATAAATTAACCCATTCGTATCTATGGTATTGTTTCTGGTATCTGTTAAAAATATATACAAGGTGATACATGAAAAAATAAGTCGAAAATATAGAATAAAAATTTTTCGTACAAGGCTTTGTTTACGAGAAAATCGACTTTGAATTTTCTTACTTTTCACAACAACGATAAAACAGTTCTGATTCAATAAATTAAGTCTTATATCGAGTCAAATTTTATTGGCTGCAACTTTGTAATATCTTAGACGAAAAAGGCTGGTGTATATAGAAAGAATAAAACAATATCCACTGCACCCGACCACATTTGACTTTCCACTTGAAAATTCAGTTCACTGCGTTCGCTTTATAATCAATGTGAAATCAAGTCGTGAAGCCTGAAGGATTGGAGACATGCGCTTGAATAAATCGTCTCCAACAATTTTGTCTGACCGCTACTTTCTCTCTTATCCGGCGAAATATCAGCAATGTCGCAAATGTCCACAGTGAAATTACATTCGGTCGTAAACTTTTAGTAGAGACAACTTGGCAACGAGGACATTTCTACACGATAAGAATCGATTTCAGCGAATTCAACAGGAACACTTCATAGCGAAATCGAATAGTTCGCATAAATCGAAGGATTTATTACACACTCTACTACATAATTCTGCAAATGCTTCAAACTTGTACCACCGGGTGCAATTTTTTCAACATCTACTCTGTTATAGGCGCATCGAACTCAATTGACCACTCGAAGCTTCATCGCAGATAGTGAAGTTACGCTATAAAATTACGATTTCTTCTTGTTGAATTGTTTAATTTTATTATTGCAAGAATTATCAGTTTTTTAATATTCAATTTAGTGGGATGTACTATATGCTTCGTAAGAGGTTTTGCACTTACTTGTGAAATCTTGACGACTTTGTCAATAAATCCTCTTTACTACTTTCATTTGAGTTTAGATGTCCTGATTTAACTATGCTTTTACAACTACTCGATTATTTAAGATTTTTATTGTTGCCTGCATAGTGACTTTTACAAGTTCACGTGTTTCCTTCCATTTAGTATAAAGTATCTATTTTTGAATTTATTTATTTACTGAATTTTCGTATACCTGAGGACACTATTTCTCATCCAATTCCCATCTTCACCATTACGAGAGAATAATATCTACTGGACCACCCTGTATATTAATTTTTATATTAATATGTATCAACGTCGAAAGTCCTCTTCTAAATTGTAAACGCTTCCTAAATAGTGTGGTAGTTATTGTAAAATGCTAAACGACCAGTATTTTGGGTATGTATTCTTAAAACACTAGACTCGTTAATAAATTCAAGCATAACATAATACAATTAGTTAAAAAAAAACAATTATTTAAAAGTATCTAATGATATGCTTTCCAATTGAAATTTTACTGGTATCACATCGAACGATTTCACGCCTAGTTACGACACTTCAAAGCCATATACATTTTTAATAAAAAACAATTGTTTAAAAGTATTTAACAACGATAATAACTATCTGTTAGATAGTAAAAATTCTGCCCTTCAATTTGGTTCTTGGTAGATTAAAATCGGACGATTCTACGCTGAGTTATGTCACTTCAAAGTTTCCTATCGAATACCTTATACAGCCTATTTCATTGATTCGTGAATGAGTGATTGACCTACATCAATTCCTGGATATGCGTACGCACTAGTAGTAAAGTAGAAAAAATCGTAAACACAGGGCCTGGCGTAGTATTTCCTGGTGGAAGGGGTAACTCCTCAAAGAGTAGTCAACAATCACCCTTACAGACGTTTCCCATGAATATCTAGAGTTCCTTTCGAACGATTTGGATGAAACTTGGTATACAAGGGTTTTTGAGGTCGCTGATTCCAAATCTGAACTCAAAATTCATAAATTCAAAATGGCGGATCCAATATAGAAATAAAAAATGGGATGTGATCCGATTTGGATGAACTTTGGTATACAAGGGTTTCTGGGGTCGCTGATTCCAAGTCTGAACTCAAAATTTAGGAATTCAAAATGGCGGATCCAGGGGAGGGGCCAAAATACGAAAAATGATTCGATTCGAATGAAACTTAGTATACAAGGGTTTTTGAGATCGCTAATTCTAAATCTGCACTCAGAATTTAGAAATTCAAAATGGTGGATCCAACATAGCGGAAGAAAATGCAAAAAGTGATTCGATTTAGATGAAACATGGTATACAGGGGTTTTGGGGGTCGCTGATTCTAAATCTGAATTCAGAATTATTCAAAATGGCGGATCCAATATGGCGGACCAAAACGCGAAAAGAGATTGGAATCAATTGAAACGTGGTATGCAGGTGCTTATCGGAGTGCTGATTCAAAATCTGATCTAAAAATTTGGAAATTCAAAATTTCGGAACAAAATGCGAGAAATGATTGGATTTCGATGAAACTAGATATACTCATACTAGGTATACTCTAGGATACTCATGAAAAGACACAATCCTGTTACCGTATTAATTGACTTATCAATTGAGTTTATTCACTGTGAATCGCTGTCTTGGCGCGATAATTGTCAGTGGAAAGACACTTGCTCGTCGGACTGTAACAATTTCATCGTGTACGAATGCCAACAGGGGGAGCGGGAGGGGAATTCTTCCAACCGATAGGACGTCTTGGCGTGGCGTCACGACGGTTGACAGTACAGTAATTGAGACGCGATTCTTTAGCGATAATCCGACAGGTAAATTACTCCAGATACGTAAGCCCTTGTCTCGCCATCGGTTGAACGTCGCTACGTGGTTCCGGTTCGTTATGTCAGTGCTTCCCAACCTTATTTAATACTTAATGACGCACTCGAAGCAGGCTGCCATTCACACGGTACACTTTTTCAAATAGCGGAGATTACGCTAATATTACAAAGAAATTGTGTAGTAATTTAATCGTCACGCGATGTCTGTTCAGGGATTCTGTTTGTGGTTTACTTCAATTTAATAAAGTGTATTTTAATAGAAGAAACGTTATGAATGAGTTACGATATAAAAAGTAGGTAAAATTTCAAGAAAAATTGTTTGAAATATTGTTTTAACCAATAGATGATTTATAATTCAAGTAAAATAATATTTTTATACAATTATATCTGAAGAAATGTTTTAATTTTTTATTACAAATACGCAAATATTTCTTGACGACCAAAGTAAATTGATAAAACAGACCACTTCTATTCACCATATTACGTAATAACATCCTCAGCTCTGTACGATACATTGCTTTCATTCGTAATCAATTATTCAATTAAAATCTTTTCCATCTCTGTTGGGAAGCACTGAACTATGTTCTCAGCTGGCCGTCGCTGGTTTCGGTAATTCTGTCGCGCACAGAACGAGCCGCGCGTGTCAGAACGATCACGGGATTATGTTTTCGTGGTCGAAAACCACCGTTCCTCGTTACCGTCTCTGTCATTCGTCGCGGATTCGATGTCTACGGAGTGGACAGCGCGTACTCGCATCCCTCCAGCCTATTACCCGCGTTTGTCTCCGACAGAGCACCGTGTACAGATGTGGTATGATGCATGAAGGCGTAAGTATGTTAATTGATAGAGGAGATGAGGAGGAACGATAGAGGAGAGAACTGTCTACCGGACAGATTAACACATAAAAATATTAAATCACGGTGTAGATCTACGGCTACTCACGGATTTGTTCGTGTCTCTCAAGATATGTACTAAGAAGCTTGTTTACTTTGAATTTGATACGTGAGAACTTATCGTACCGCGATTCTGGGTTAATTACATTTTCAAAGCAAGTAGATCATCGGTATCAGATAAGGGACTTGGAGGAATTAACTGGACGTTATTAAAACTTGCAGATTGAAGAAAATACTATGTAATATTTATTTATGTTGGACTCGTTGGGTATCAAAAGGTACAGTGACTCGTAGTAATATTCGGACACTATAGTACTTTATTTCTTATTGCAATTATACCTCACCATAATTCAGTTTATGTATTTTTTTTTGTGTGTAAATATTATTCTTTTAATATGTTAAATTTGTAACATAACAAACTATTTATTAGATAATGCAGCTCACAATGTGAAAATTAATATAAACATTATGTAGAAAAGGCTAAGCTTGCTCAGTTTGTAAAAAGATATATTGCTGTTTCAATATTTACAAGCTTAATACTTCGATATTTGCGAGGTTTAAATTAAACCACAAAAGGTAATTTGCTCAGAGGTCAAAACATTGGATTCGTTTTGCAAAGTTCAGGTGTGCGGCCATGTTTGATCAGGTATCGCGGAGCCAGCGACGTATAAATACGCGTGCACGTATGCACGTCCTTAGGAATGATTTATGCTTTATGTGGCACGACCCGAGCACCGTTTATGCTTACCCAGGGGCCGTAGACGAAATATCAACAATAAACGGATGATACTCGGAACCCCATTGTTCGACTCTTAGAAAACGATCCTGATAACCGCGAGTTCTAGCGTTCGTCGTCGCTATTGACGCGTATACATGTATGTAAACGCGATCGCGGCAATGACGGTTTCATTTAATGCGATTTACTTTTAGAAACGCCAAGTCCTGAATTCCTTTACGCATTTGAAAAATCATCGACTGCTTCTTTCATCTTTCATACATAATTCTTTATAATGTCAACAATTTTGTTACTCACTGTATCGTATGCTCACTTTCATCACGTCGCGGTAATCTGGGAACGGGACAATTAGTCACGACCGCGTCTAATTATTTATCGCGTAGCGTCGCGGATATAGTAGAATAACTAGCATAATAATTAACCGTGGATCGGGCGATAAATCGGTTCTGGTTTCGCCGCCGAGGGGCAGAGGCGACGAGAGCCGGAAGAGCGACGCGGTTGATTTAAACGTTGGAAGGAAAACCACGCCGCCCCGACGCCGACGCCGCCGGCTGGAATTATGCAAGGTGATCGCGTTGTTTGTCTAACGATCGAAGGATAAATACGGCCTCCGAACCAACTACCAATCACTTGGCCCCGTGTCGTTGTAAAATTACGCGCCAACCGAGCGGTGGCTGTCGTTTATTGGCCAGATCGTTGTTCAGCGATAGACGGTTACCAACATCACCACCGATTGGCGGCATTGAAAAAATTCTAATTGCTCGTACCTGCTCCTATGCGTACGCCTCTGTGCGCTTGTCTCTTTATAGCTGCTTAGGTGTACAGTGCTGTACGAAAGTATCGCCATAGAATAGTGTTTGGGACACGCAAATCCTTGCATAGTTCGGTGCATAGTTCAGATTCTTACTTTGTGTATTTCAATTTATTGTGCAACAACGACTAATCACGCTATGAATTCTTATTTTAAATATTCTAATTTATTGTTTGAAAAGTGGCCATTAATGAAGTGAATTTTTATTTCAAATATTCTAAGGCATTGTACAATAAGGGCTGATAATGCAAAGGATTCTTATTTAAGGTATTCTAATTTATTATTCAAAAAGGGGCCATTAATGAAGTGAATTTTTATTTTAAATATTTTAATTCATTGTCTTTTATTACTTTCAACAGCAGCACTGATCTTGGAGCAGTTTTAAAAATAATGAACATGTTACAAGTATAAACCCATTCTCATAATGCATCAGATACATATTATATGCATTAATTGTACAAATATCTTTGATTTGTCTAAATAGTACTGAGAAAAAACATTACCTTTATATCCTTCCATCCAGGATACTAATTCTTGTCACAAAATAAGCTAATTTATTTATAAAATAAAAATTCATAGAAGAACGATCTTTGCAGCCGATTCTTTAAATATCTCCAGCTGCGTGTACTCTAAAAATTATGCAGTGCTCGTACTTTCTTCCACTACTGTATATTATGCCACGGCTAGCAGCAGTCCGAAAGAATTCGAAAGCGATTCCGCGCTATGCGTGAAGCCTGTTCTACTCGAATACTAATTCCGCGCGACACGCGCTCGATTGCTTTGTTAGCGCTGCGACACCTTTGTTAGCACTGTCGACGCGGAAAAGACTAGGACATTCCCGTCTAGGGAACTGATATACGGAGCGATCAGTTTCTATTTCTCGTAGGCAGTTACCAGCTGATCGATGGACCAGCGCGTGAAACGAATTGAACCCGTCTGGACTTTGTGTACATTCGTGCGAGAAGGCTCGTTTTATCTATGCCACGAATCCTTCGAGGAATGGGTTTTCATTTTTCCTGACGAATAAATAATAAAGGTTGCTTGTTATTTTGATTAATTCCACTCGTGATAACGAGTAACAGCGCGTGGTACTCGTTATTATGATTAATTTCAATGGAGAAAGTGGGTTGGATGAGCATTGTTTGAATATTTTATTTAAACTTTATGAGAGATCAGTTTCGGCCCACTTCTGTATATTATGAATAATTTTGATTAATTGGGAAATTTGTACGTATGTAATACAGGGGTAAGTAAACTTATATGTGTAATATAAAGTTAGTAACCTTATTAGGTACGTAAAAAATATGGTGGTGAAAAGTGTACTCTACGCATGGATAAATGATAAATGTCGCTTGTTACTATGTTATGGTAAATTTCAATCATAAATATGGCAAGGAAAACATTGTTCAAATATTTTATTTAATCGTCGTTTTGATTTTAAAAATTTATTTTGGCCATACCAATGGTCTTACTTAGAAAGTTGTGCCATAGTTCTTATTCTTTATGTGCGAATAAACTTTTTTTTAATTATAAATGAACTAAACAGATGTAAGAAATGCGTCAAGTAGAAAAAAATCTCTCATATACAGAAATAAGAAAAAAATATATATTTTTCATTTTAATTATAATAACGTTTGTAATTATCGACTTAAAAGCTAGGAAAAATAGTAATTGGCTGATTGTCTGTGTGTATCGTCTAGTAACTGCAGATGTAACGGTTGGTTGATGAATAGCAAAAAAGTCATTTCTTCGTATCCTTCAATCGAGTGAACAATCGATTACTATAATGCGTAGTCATGCGCGAAAAATATAAATGAGCGTGATGAAGAAAGTCATTCCTATTTGCTGGAAACTCAGAAGCCTAGCTATCGAAATGTGAACAAAACACGTTTGAACTATACTCATCTCACTATTTTAATGTTAGCTTCGTTCTAATAGAAAGTAAGATGCTTTTTCTTTTATGAATATTAATTCTTCGTTTGACGTTTCTTTATCGTCATAGAGGGTTAATTTGTTCTCCCCTCCTTTAATTTCAAAGACACAGCAGTTCATAGCGGACCATTAAATCAATCACCGACCGGCAATAATCCTATCGCTAAAAGAATAAAACGATTGTCCTACCTTGAACTCGGAATCGTTCAAAAATTCCCAGACTCCGAAAAGCTCCTAAAACTCCAAAAGCTTGGAGCTTCTGGTACCACTGCTAAGAAAACAAGACGATTGTCCTACCTTGAATTCGGAATCGTTCAAAAATTCCCAGACTCCGAAAAGCTCCTAAAACTCGAAAAGCTCGGAGCTTCTGGTACCACTGGTCGGAAGATGCGACGGAGTTTCCCTGGTAGCAGCACGCGCGACCATTCCTCGGGGAGGGCCACGCACCGCGGTAAAACAAGGAGATTCACACGCGAAATCACGCACAGGGAACAATGGGCCGCTTTGTTCACAAACCATGGCCACTAATCGCGTCAAAACACGCGTTAAGGATCATCCTGGCCGACAGCCGACAAACGGAGAGCCAGGACGGACGAACGAAGGAACGAAACCGGACAGACAAACGTGGTAGAGAGAAACCATGTTGATGCCTGCCGGCTTTGGATCAGGTTGAGTGAGTTGTTTCGAGCTCAGCGTTCCCCCGGCGCGGCCCTCTACGTGTCTACTCGTACGTAAGATAATGCCAGCTACTCCGGATATCCTTCCAGCGGAGCCTCCTTCCAGGCCATCGCTCGGATATTGAAATCCTCCGCGGACTTTTCCAGTGATTAACGGTCATCGTGTTTGACGCGGGGGTTAATTTATGATGCGCCGGTAGACGCAACACTTATCTCCCGGCGTTTTTCCACCGCAGCGGGACATTTTCAAGGTGTGCACCTATCCTTCGACTTACACGGTTGGTTTCTTAACCAGTTAGCTGCTTTCGACGCGTATTTTCGTTGCGAAGGTACGCCGATACTTTTAAAAATGCGTTTACAGTTTGCTGTTTAACCTCTTCACGTCCTTGACCACATAGATGGGGGTTTTTTATAATTATAATTACTCTCGATAATAAAGAGAACAAGAATTTGACGAAGATGTGATGTACATCGTAATGTTCATTAATTTTTGAATTACAGGAAGTGTAATCGGTGGGTGCGGCACTGTTAGTGATTGTATGATCTGCATTATAATTTACACCTTATCTAGACGTGGCTACAATTAAAGCTGCTCTTTGTTGCCAGAAATGTAAATTTAAAGAAAGATAAGTTATATATGCAGGATATACAGGAGAGAATATAAACAGCGCATTTCAATGTTTGTATTGGTCCGTTATTATGTAGGCATGGCTACAATTAAAGCTGCTCTTTGTTGACAGAAACGTAAATATAAACGAAAGTAAGTTGTACGAAAGTAAACGGAGTTATAGAATATATAGGCGAGAATATAAGCAGCTCATCTCTGAGAAATCACTTAAAATGACAAGACCAAGAATAAACTACAACAGACAAATTAATTAAGACGAAACTATCCAAAATGAGAGGAAAAAGATCGCTAAATTTGGCAGACTTGAACTGCAAGAGGTTAACGCTTTGTTTTAAATGAATAGTATAAATTGAACGTATGTAAATTAGGAGTTTTGGTAGCGCAAGTAATTAAGCGTTACACGGGGCACCAGTTGGAGAAGCATTTTGTTTTATCACGATCCTGGACAAAGATACCGTGTATCTCCATCTTGTATCTTGTCACAGATTCACTCGGCGTAATTTATTTTAACGAGTCCACGGACTTGTAATACGTTTATCCGAGCACAGCACGTTGTCCGCGACGCGGATGAATTCATAACCGACGGCAAGAAACGAAGGGTTGAACGTTCATTAAAGACATTACGGTTGTCGTGACGTTACAAACGAGCATCAGCCGTATCGTAATCGCATCGTATAACTTTCTCCGCTACTATTGTCCTTTCCAACTTCTGTCTTTACGATCTTTCGCGACGCGTCGCACGCACACGACCGTCGGCGCTGCACTCCTATCAGGATATAGTCATTTATCCTCGCGATTCAACACTCAAAGCCGCCATTAGTATTCCATTATAATTTTAATGCATCCCATTGCATCGTACTTTGTATCGCGGACAATTTGTAACGTCCACGCGTGGCTGTCACGCGTTGTCGCAGCGGCGGCAAATTTATTTCTAATTTTAAGGCTGTACTTCCATCGGTGAGAAGAGTATCGTAGCAATTCCTCAGGAAATGGTTGAGCAATTCTTCGAAACATAATTAATTAATTACTAAGGATTAATTAATAAGGATATGAATAATAAATATTGAAGGTAAGAATTTTATGTCGTCCTTTATTGTTCTATTTAATATATGTTGTACAATTAGATTTTAATTTAAGTATTTAAGGTTCTCAGCCAAATTTATACCTATACGAATTTTCGTATCTTGTCTTTTTTCTAATATGTATTTATAATATGTATATTTCTATATGTATGTATGTATGTATACTTCATGTTTTAATTATCCATACATTTTTAATTATGACGTAAGTTTATCATAAGAGTCAGTACTTGGCCAAATCCAGGTACCCAATTAATAAATGATCACTGAACAAAGGAATAAAAAGAAAATTATGCTATTTAGAGTAAATAAAAATTCCACTTTAATTAAAATTTGTTCATACAAGATCGAAATCTCTTATTAATATTCAGTTTCACAGAAATCTTCGGTCATTGTATTTGTTTTTGATGAGATTATTTGTTTCAGTCACCAAAATTAAGAAATAGATTATTATGGTTATCACTTTTTGCTCAAGATGATGCCCAGGAACTAGGTCGAATAATTAACGTCGAATAAACGCTCATTGAAAGAAAACATGAATTTCTTTTATTTATATCCAAACAGTTTCGATTAATATATTTCTTATAACAGAGAATTTAATTTTTAATTAAACTTGGTTCGCCACAAAGTGAACTCGAAAACGTATTAACACAATTGTGTCCGAGGAAGGTAAGCCGAGAGACGTCGTATTTAATCACGACACCTAATCGTTGTGACGTCAGCCATTACTCCGATCGACGACACGGCTGAATAAAATATTATTCACGGTTCGGGCTCCGTCTCGGGGACCAATTTCGCCGGCCAAATGCAGAGAGGATCCGATAACTCATTCACAAAACGTATCCTTTAGTCTTGTTGCGATCGAGATTTACGAGGGACAAGGACTCGGACGAAGAACTGCCACCGTGCGTCTCTGATACGCCTCGTGGATCGCCAACCGAGCGGAAATAAACGTCTCGTAAACCTGCTTGGCTCTTAAGAAACGGCGATTTTTTTTTTACCCCCTCCCCCCCGCCCTCTCTTTCCATCGAGACCTGGTGCAATGCAAACGACACACGGGAACCCTGCGGATCATCCATAGAAACCAGCTTTCCGCGATTTTACGGTCTCGGTATCAGAATCGCGCGATAAACCGGCAAGAGACGTCCACGCTATAATTGCTGGTATATTACTTAAACCGATGAAATATAATTGTATATTGCTAGAACCAATAGGATGCTCCGAGCTATTTGAGCAATTTATCAAACTATGGAAGATTTATTGCTGCTATTTAATACTATCGATAAGTTACGGGTGATTAAGTACTATTTCTTTTTTTTGAATATTCAATTTCCGTTTATATACTCCCAGGGGAATGGTGTCGACGTGGATACTGCTAGTCAAACTATAACAATTTTATATCTAAGCGAACGAAAATCAACATATATATGTACACAATATTCTTCATTGTTGTGTAATATTTCGATAATGAAATGAGTACAATCGATTCTAAATTTACACTTATTGTTAGATATAAACTTCTCAACATTGCTGGAACCAATAGAATACACCGTTCGACTAAAATTCTGAACACATACTAAAAGTCAAAGAATAGGCCACATTCGATCATTCTCTTCATGGACGAACTGTGAATACTCCTAAATTAAAGAAACGAAAACGCTTAATGAAACCTTACTGCAGAATAAAATTAATGTTAATTTAGAACCAATCAAAATTATAATATCTCGACTAAAACTCTGCACAGACACACTCAAAGTTAAAGAACAGGCTACAATCAATCATTCTCCATCAACTGTGAATATAATCACGAATGAAAAAAAAAAAGACAAAAGCAATAATACGAAACTCTAGGAACCACCACGATGTACGAGAACTGTAACAAGATTGTCATCGATTAAAAATCTCCACGCGTTAAATGAGCCCGGCGTCCTTCGGTGCACTTTTTACGTGGGACACCGTCCAGAATCTTCTTAACGCGACCAAACTACGAACTCCAGCACCACGCACGGAATATCAAATCAGCCGACAGCCCGACGATCGAGAATTTCGATCACGCAACGCTTGATCCACCGTCGCTACTTGTCCACCGCAGATGCCTGATATCATCGAAGACGCATTACGGATGCTCTCAGAACACGATACTAGATCCAGTCCGTCGCGAGGCTCGATATCGAACACGTATACCGCAACAAATTACCAGACCTCTCGTTTCTGGCGACGATGCGTACATACAAGGAGTGACTGTGTCTCGTGCTGTAACTCATTGTCAGATAGCCATCTGGTAGTCGACTTTCTAGGAGGGTGCGCGTTCGTCTACCTCGAGGGTTGGACCTAGCGATGGGAATTCGATACGATGTATCGTTCTCTGATCGTTGGAAAATAATTTTTTTAGTTGTAAATTTCAGACGATACAAGTTCGTAAATTTCTATAAAGTGAAATTTATTTCTGAATTCAGAGCATGCTTGCTGGAATTATTTATTCATGCCATAGTATTTGCCCGTGTGTAATTCATCATTGAAGTAAAGTAAATTAAGTAGAATAAAATAATTTTTAAAATAAAATAATTTTTCAAGTTGCGACAAAGCCACTCCGTGGGAAATTATTTTAAGAAACTCTGGTTGATCTACGACAGAGAAATATTCTTATTTGAAACAATTTGAGAATATATATTATATATCTATTAATATACAGACATAGTTTAGAATTGATATACTTTACAGTTTTCTTGAAAAAAATTCACAAATATCATCTAGTTTTCGAGGTTTTACATTAGGTAGAACCCTTAGCATAAATCTAAACATTGTGTGTCTTTAGAAAAACACTGCTACATTTACTCTTTTCGCCTGCTTTGCACCAGGACAAACAATTTTTTCACCTCTTTCCCCTGTATCTTCCCCTTTATCCCAGATATGTTCGCCTAAAAGTTTCCAAAGAAATTTCCAAATTTCCTAATTCCATTAAAAAAATTCATCGACATTGACACGAAGAGTCTGCCCGATGTGACACAGATCTCTGCCCACTGTGCGGCGTTGGTTCAGCGATATACGAAGCACGTAACCGCTTCTCAATATGCATTTACACGAGGTGAGATAATATCAAGGCGTTTGTAACAGCCCTGGCTGGCTCGACAGCGCGTTGTATCTTTACTGCGCTCGCAAAGTTTCAGGTGCTTCCAACCGAACGCAGCAGCCACCTTCCACTTTTTCTCTCGAGTCGCGATAGGGCGTTCCTTCTCGTCCACGGCACACGCAACCTTCCCGCCTACGAGCAATGCGATTCACGAAATTACTATGCTTTCGTTAATAAGAGATATCACCTCGCGTGTCGACACGGTCGCTTAAAATATTGTTTAATGGTTCGTATCAACGTTTTCGTCGTCGCGATAGGTGTTGATGCGTTCTCGGATCGAACGCACAAAGTGCAAGGTAATTGCGCGCTGATGGAGTTTTATCTCCTCGCGAGCAATGAAGATTGATATGCTTTTAACGAACGCGGTGTAGAGATCCAGAAATCTCTGTGAAATGTTAGTCATATTAATACAAGACGAATTTGTATAATATTATGTACTATGTTGTTGGATGTAATAGATAAATGAAGTGGAAGGGATGAAATCACCCTTTCATGATTTATTATTCTGATGTTGAAGATTACTAAATATATGGAAATAAGAGACACACATTGTATATAGTATTATTATGTTCTTGGATGTATTAAATCAAGTGGAAGGGACGAAATCACCCTTTCATGATTTGTTACTCTGATGTTACCTTGAAGATTATTAGATACGTGAAAATAAGAGACACATTTGTTTTAAATGTAATAAATCAAGTTTAATGTGTGAAATAAACCTCCAAAGTGTTATTCCTTTGATTCAACATCAACAATTCTACGAAACCCATAAAAATCTTTCAATCAAGTCGGTTATAGTGTTTAACATTTTGTCATTGATTCTATTCTACCTGACAAGGAATATCGTAACTTCGAAACAAACATTTCAAACCACTTGTAATTTTCACAAAACCTTCCATACACGTGCACAAATAAACATACCAAATTTCAAAAGTCTACCGTCATTTACTTTCCCCGCAAAAAAAATCACGAATATTGCCTCGAAACTAATGAAAACAAGATAGTAACCCGTAAACGCGTCAAATATTTGCCCGCTAGACGAGGCGCGTCGTAAACGTCATTTGTAACTTAGAAATAAAAAGCAACAGGTCCACGGTCAATGACAGAGTTATGATGGCTTTAGCGACGACGATGCATTAAGATAATAATTGACTGTACAAACTGTGAGGTGCCTGGGACGAGCGTCGTTTATCGGTGGACAGTTTTCCCACAGCTAGCACCTAGAAGAGAGCACCGATAATTGTACTAATGCCCGACCTGTTTGTCGACTCCGTTTTCTGTGGACATTAGGGTACCGCTTTGACGGACACGGCGATCGAAGGGAAAGGGATCGAACGCTATCGGAACGGCATTACAAAAGAAGGCGACGGAACTTTAATTAAGATAAAAGGGAATCTGTGCAGGCGTCAAAATGAAGCATTTCGAGCGTCCGGGTTCTTCTCTGTTGCACTTCCCTCTTTATCGTCTTCTCGACGGCCGTCCTCGGTGTGGGATTTTCCCACAATTTGATCCCTGAACGGAGCTGATAACTATACTAATTCGGAGCCGTTCGGGAGAATTCGGAAAAAGGTTACCTCGAAGCAGGAATTCTTTGGCAGGACACTGCGGCGATACATAAGCGATGGACACTGGGAATTAATGTTTCTTTTCAGCGCCTTTTCACAAATTGCTTCGTCAATTGTTTACGATTGCAGAATGTCGCGGACACAATGACGTCTTTAAACACTGGAGCGTTAAAAAGGTACGTGTTAAGCGTGTTGACACGACAGTTATCGCTACCGAAATTCTGTTAAATGGTTCTAACTCGAGAGGACACATTGTTCGACAAACAGACGTACTTTCTTGGTGCACTGACGTGTCCAGGAATCATGATTGTGGTTAACGATTCATTAAGACTTATGGCAGAGTGATATTTATAATATTTTGTTGTACGTTTTTTCACGTTGTTTCAGTTTGTGCAATTTTTTGAAGTCATTAAAATTACTTTATATGCTAGTGTTATAGATGATTTTGTAACCTTTGAAAAGCTCTTTCGTATTTAATTATCAGCTATATTAATTTATTGATTGTTTAATCTTTTTCATTTTAGCGATGGAGCAATTTCTTCAACAAAATGGATCGGTCAACAATCAGATTGCTTAGATTGTCAGATCTAAAACGTCGAACGGAGAATGCAGTCACGCACCAGAAGAAATATACACTCTGTTTACAGCAGAGAAATGTAGCCGCACTAATGAGTCATAAGTTATAATGAATTCTGGCGCCAGCGTTGTTAATTTACTGCTAATCTGATCGCGGCTTTTTAAACCGCATTTCATGTTATCGTAAAAATCTGATCTGGTTATAAATCATCGGTTTATTAAGTTTCTTTTTCTATATGTATAACGAAATATATTCATGCTGTTCCATATATGAAAATATATTTTGCAATGATTGGAAAACAAACAAAGTTTTGTGTTGTTATTTCCTACTTAGGCGCTTAAATTAGGATTGCAACCCTCTTCGTGTGATACGCCCCCTGCAATTTCCAACAGAAATCGTCCCGCAGTAAATGGGTTAATTAACTTGTTCATGGAAGTGTTCTGAGTCATATTTAAATTTATTATTAAGCATTCAGTTTGGACGCCATCGAACTCATTCTCTACATATTTATTCTCTCAGCCCTCTCGTTCATCTCTCCCAAGTCATTCCACGCTAGAAATAAACATAGACTTTCGGCTAACTTGTGTCTGTATGGACGCAATAATTCTGACCCGATCTTGTTTTCTGACAGGCTAACTGAAACACTTTCGGGAATCGGTCGACAATTAATCCGTTGAAGGTACCGAGAACGTGAACAAACAGGAACGATTTATCGCGTCGATGGATTAATGAGTGTCGTCTCCGACTTGCAGTATTACTAACTTGCAGTAGTATGCAAGGATTACTTATTGGTCCGTTGAAAATAGCGTAAATTACTAACTCTCGCAATTCATACAATAGAAGGGTATATTCTATACACATAGTCTCGACAAGAAAAACGTTCTCTTTCATATGTACCCAGTGCACGTAAAAAAAGTCATTAGGTTATCTCTAAAAAATATGGCAGACATTCAAACTTTACGACATTGCAGCTCCATATTTCTCCATCCTTCAATTTTATTCAGCTGCGACAATGGAGACATTTATACAAAATTAGAAAAACTACTCCGGAACATAGCAATTTGCCACTTTTTCACGAGAACCGTGCGGCTTCCTTTGCGAGCGCGCCGCTGAATCCGCCACCCACCCGTAAATCACTCGCGGAGCTGTATTTTCGCACTTACGCGTATCATAAAGTATATTTAACGACCATAAAACTTCCAAGAGTCGCGATCGTAATTGTCAACGAATAAATACGGTCATACGCGTGTTCACCAGCCCAGAAGAGGATGGCGCCTACGGGCGTCACTGTCCAAGACCCGTTTATCTAATAAACGTTCGTCAATCGGGCCTGGAGTGCTATTACACCGGGCTAAAAGCTTTCGAACCTACGACGGGAACCACGAGATAAGTTCGAAACAATTGATTCGTTCAATTAGTAATCTGACATAGGACCTAAACGATAATTCGTGAGACTGGCCCTATCGAGGACGTCTCCCAACTTGTACGATCTTTTAATTTGATTATTTGCCCGTCCCTATCCTTATCGATTCCCTTTCGTTACGGTGTTTTCGGTTCAGGGAGGAATATACAGGATTTTCTAAGAAAGCAACAGTTCGTTTCCTTGTGGTCAGCATTTGCCATAGAAATTAAATATAGCATTTCATAAAAAAAATAGAAAATTATATATTCAGTGTCTGTTAGTAGTATTTTCATATTAATATTGATATAATATTTCATACTTCTATGATACTTCATCCAAAAGTACAAAATTTGATTACAATCCGAGCGTTATCCTTCTTGTTTACTATGTACTATGTTTTACTATAATATGATTTATAAATTAAAAGCAAAAATATTTTGTTTTTCTAATAACCATATACCCATGTCAGCGTAATTGTGGTGGATACTTAAACGTCATCTTTCTTTCTCATCATCTACTTTTATTTAACACCTTATAATTACCAATATAACGAAATTTGATAATATTTTTTTATTTTCCTAATAGTAGCATTATACAAAATTTGTTTCATCTGTTAATATTATTCTCATGTTAATATTGATATAATATTTCATAATTCACGTAAAGATGGGAGCATACTATCTCAGTGATACAAAACAAAGTATTTGTTGCCATTGGAAAAAGTCAGTTATTGAGTTGGTAAAGTGTTAAAATTAAAAAATAAGGTTTATTCGTTACCGTTAGTGTTTTATTAAAAAACTTAAATCCTGAAGCCCCTTTTAGAAAACCTTTTATGACATTCTTGGCCAACACGGTTCCCCGAACACGGATATTTTCGAGAATATACAAACACCAGAAATAAGCGTGTGCTATCGTCCGCCAGATATTGTTTGTGTCGAGTATAGGGAAGTCTAAACATCGTCTGGGAAGCGTGCCCCTTGCGCAGGTTTAGTTCAGTTGCTTCACTCACTCCCACCCGATGGTATTACTTGACGCGAAATTATGCTCGAAATATCCGTTCGAAAATGGTCTGGCAAGTGTACATCAATAACCCTCAAAATAAAACAAAATTAATTTTATTTACGTTACCACTACTTGGCATACATTTTTAATTGTATCAATCGAAAGTATACCTATAGCGTAAGATTCAAGGAGTATATTATAATTGGAACATTATGATTCTGCAGTTTCAAAGAAACTACTATTTATTTACACATCTTTAGAATTTATATGATACTTGGTTAAGTTTGTGAGATATATTGAAATAGTTCACAAGGTCTTTCAAAAAATTCGGAGTCGTTTTACTAAGCCGTTCAAAGGTTGCAAAAATTTCTATCTATAACAAATTTACATGTAGTTAAATGGAAAACATGGTATCACATCGATTCAAATATATAGTGTATATAATAAAAAGATTTCCATAATTTTTTCATAACCAGGAATAGAATTAGAAGTGAATTCACGTTAGCGGTCGCGAATGTGTTAATGAACACGATACATATACGTGCAGAAAATTGGCGACAATGCCAAACCGAGCAGACAAAAAAGTGTCACACGTTGATGGAAGATTTCTACCAGGAAATCGTCTGGCAGTCCCCCTTGCTCCGTTTGTCAATTTTATGGCGGTGATTTAGAAGTCTCCGAGGTAGGCCAGGCCCCGAAGTGGAAAGCCTACGAATTTCACGGAGTCGCAAAACGCCGGCTGAAAGAGGGAAATCCCATTTTACGGTCAAAGGAGCTACCCACTATATTTATAGGCTCCGAATCTGTAAAGACGCGTTACTAGTAAATCCCACGTTAAACGTGCTCGAGGTCTTGACGAGAGACCCTATATTATGCAATTTTATGACGAACAGAATTCCTTCGAGGAACTCGGTAAAACTGTAAAACGTCCGTGGTCCCTCGTCTCGTTTCTTTTAATTAGCATACTAATACAGGGATAACTGTACATGTACGTATTCGCGGGGAACGCGCCGACGAGCGAGGATCCCCTCACGGAAATTTATCAGGATTTCAGTTGGTCCTAAATCTGAATCGCCAACGCTTTAAGACGGTATGAAACGTCAAATAAATCTATGGCCCTTTCCGTTCGCGTCTCGTCTGTCCACGCGAAGCGGGAGATTACGAAGAGAAATCGAATGCCGCCACGTGAACCACCGTTGAGCAAGTTCTCCGACTTCGATATTCTCCGGGCAGGGAAAGGAGGATCCGAGTCGATTCTAAATTCATTCGGCGCGATACTTCTACGATAATAATCGCGTAAGCATCTCTTATAGCGTCAAGTGGAACTTCGAATGTACCTCGAGCTTGATTACTTCCCCTAATAATAACATCGAAGCTTCAAATTTACCTTGAACTTAAATTAAATGAAAAATTAAACTTATTTATAAGATATCAACGATTAAATATATATTACATTGCTTAGAAGTTAAGAGACACTTTCATTTGAATTTCATTTCTTTATCTATACCTACAGAAATACAAATTTGCATAAACATTCTCAGTCTAGTTAAAAACCTTGTCCAATGTGAAGTTTTCAATATCTTTGAAGAGTCAGTGAAGTCTTTACTACACTTGTTTGCGACTAATAATTCTTGCCTAATTCTCACAACAGCATCGATGAAATTTCTGTTTTCTTTCTTGTCATCTTTCTATTATAAAAGTGGACGCATTAAAATTGATACATAGATTATAACATGGTTGAGAGTAAATAAGCGTATGTAAAATATACAAGGGAAGGCAAATAAATCAAATAAAACGAAGAAGTGTCTGATTTCTAGCACCTAACGTCGGAAAAGCCTGTCTTCTCTCCGAATTCCGAAATATCACCGAGTATTCTTGAAACTTCAAGTTAGTATGGAAATGCATCGAACGGAAGGTTGAAAGATGCATGGAAACTGTCGACATTCGACGATAATTATAGCGATTAATTAAGCCTACAAGATTATTCTGTCTAGATAAGACGCAACACTATATTATCCTCTTGCCGTGGAAATTAATTTATGCAAATATCGCAAATTTTATTTATGAAATTATGTGTACAAACAGCCTAGGTAATTAAGATATTGCCTTACTTTTAAAATAAAGCAGCAGTCGTGTCTATGGCTACAAAGTAAACACGTTTGTCTTGTATTTTGACATTTTTTAAAGGTGATAATTCAATGAATGATTTAACATCAGTAAAAATCAGAACAAATATTCTGTAAATTTGAATGACCAATTAATCATTTTAATGACAGTCTCCTACCTGAGATATTATTGTGGTAAAACTATTCTTCCTAGAATCTTAACAGGAGGATTTATTAATTAATTTCGATACTTGTCCTGTAAAGTTACACTTTGTTTTGGATTAAACCATGTATTTAAATCTAGATCGTAAAAAATAGTTCTCACTGGCCTAGGAAAAATTATTTGGAGATAAAAGTGATAGATTCAGAAGGAACGTCAGGAGAATTTGGCAGGTGCATCTACGTAGTTGAACTCCTTCGGTCTGCGAAAGCAAGACAGTCGGCTGCCCCGGGTGAAAGTCTGCCGATTCTACCATTATTCTTTTGCGAAGGCCAAAATTACGGACAGTGTGAATCAAATGAGCCGATAATGTAGGAACGCACATAGCTTGCAGCTAAAGGATTCAGTGACTTATTGCGGGATGTTAATCGGCTCGCTGGATGTAGGTGGTCCTGTCCTACGAATTACACGAAAGTATAGGGAGTGAGAAGTAGCGAGATTCCGGATCGTTTTTGGGTCTGTTTTTTGGCTCTAATTATTCTAATACACCATTGAATGCCCTATGCATTGCGTAGAGTGCAATGAATTTCTGTGCCTCAGTTTGATAGTATCTAAATAATTGATTACATTAAAATTGATTATATTAAAATCTACTTGAACTAGAATGATTGAATATAATGGCTCAGAATTTATTTCTGCACCTAATATAATATATTTTATTGATTATATATATCTGATTTTATATTACGAATAATATTAATTATGGTAACTGGATTTATCTCTGCAGAAGTTACAATCTGCAATATTTAATTAAATTTAGGTCTACTTTAGAGACAATATTGTACTATAAGATATGAGAATTTTATTCTTCTAATTTATTCTCTTCTAAACATAACCAAAAGATGTATGGACTTGTACAGAACAAAATATTAATATTATTATATTAATATTAAAAGAATATATTCCACATGTATTATGTACATTCTTGGTATGCTTTCCATATTAGCATACACGATAAGTGCATAAAATTCGTAGTCTGATAATTAACAATAACTTCATAAATAAAATTGAATACAAACGAGTTGCTTCTTTCGCTCAATAATTCTCAAACATTCACAAACCAACGTTGATTACCCTCATAATAAATACAGCGAAACACTCGAAACCAAGTATATTGGGGAACCATTAAAAGATTCTTCAAACAAACCACAATCTTTTTTCAAGAGCACTCCATACTTCTGAATAGTAGTTAAAGGAAAAAAGCCAACAAATAATAAGCTCTGCTGGGCCCATTATACGTGGGAGCCCCGAAGCTGAAGTTTCCACTGGCCTGATGGTAGATTTGCCCCTGGTATTTCAAGTATTTCTCGGTCGCGAAATTACGCCCGACTTTCGTGCCACGAGGCAAGTATAGCAACCGCGATAGCGTGCAGGTGAATTCGCCTGTTCATAATTCAGCATCGAGTACCAAGAAACGGGAACTGGATAAGCAACCCCGTATCTACTAATTACGCGTCTATCAAGCATCGTACATGTGTTTAATTGATGCTGGCCCGCATCAAGAGTATACACCAATGAGGAATTATGCCGATTACAAAAATTAGCGTTACACGCATGGCTAATGAACCCCTCGGTCAATTTCCTGATTTGCATAGCAGACACGCACCGTGCGTTCGGTTGGCTCTGCTCCAGGTATAGCCGGATAATTTAGGTCCACGAGCGATTCATCAAACGGAACTTTGTTATCGATAACCAGAAATCATAAAGGCGATCTTATTTATGCGTTTCCTGGTAACCGAGCTCTTATACGCGAGTTTCATTGCTGGACCAAAGGGAGCAAACAGTACGTTTCGAGAGGTGATGAGTGTCATTTCATTCGAATAATAGATAACGAATAAAACGTCCAGTGAAACATCGAATGTATTTGTCCAGAAGTGAATCGAATTTTAATATTTATTCATTATGTCATTTTAAGGTACGTGTATTATTGAGTTCTTTAATAGAAAAGTAATGGTTCGTTGAAATTTTTATTTATAGAAGAAAAAGGCCATTATAGGTGATACATCGTTTTACTATTATTTTAAATACAATGCCAATTTGTATATTCTTCGCTGTAATACAGTATACTTTGCGTACTGTTCAGGAACAATATTAATTTCCTTAATGGCAAAGGGATAGTTTATTGAAATTTAATTTATCAAAGAAAATTGATAATTTCGATTAACATGAAATAATAATTTATTCAAAATGAATCATTACTATGGTTACATACTATTCCACGAAATATATTCCGCGTACGTTTTCCATTTGTTGTCTGTATTAACCGATTAACATTAACATAAATACATACATTCCGAAGGAAAGGTAATTTATTAAACACTCGTTGAATGCATTTGTGCATAGTCCGCTTTTCTTCCGAAATTAGAAACGTCAAGTCGATTAGCTTTAAATTAGCACAACGTTGAAATAAATAGTTTCAGCTTTCCAGCAGGAGGGTTCGCTATGCCGAAGGAACAATTTAATCGATCAGATTGTGTGCACTCGTTGGGTGTTAAACGTTCATTATTAGTATCTTTCTCGGTAAACCTGGCACACTGGAGATAGAACCATAGCCATGAATAATAATTAAGCCGACAGGAATAATGACCGTCGTGTGTAAGAGCCCCATTGCATTTCTTGAATTATCTATTACGCGTGATACACCTGAAGCGGTTGGTTTTCGCCACGTATGCCCATATGTTCTCCGTAGAAGTTCTACGAACACGCAATCGTATATAAGTAAGTAGGAGATATTAATTATTCGCTTGTCTTTCTTGACTCCCAATTAGTTCATAAGTAGACTATAGATCTTACAAGTTTATGGCACATGTTTGTATGGAATCATATACATACGTATAAAATATAGTTCGAATATTAATATAACAACATTAACATTTCGTTTGGTACAACGTATGTATATCCGTGATATTTTTTTAACGTATTGTTCATATTTGCACATGGTATAAGTCGTTTAAATTCCCATTATGTTAATATGTTTCCCTTTTAATTAGATCTTGCAAGTTCTTTTAACATAATCCAATATGAATTCATTATTTTGGAAAATTTATGCGTGTAACACGTATGTAAAATATATTTCAAAAATTCATATGAATTTAATAAACAAACAATTACACATAATAAGATATTCAAATTGCATATAACATATTTGAATTGCATATTTAAATTTCATATAAATGTATTAATATTGATTATATAATATTGATTAATGGAAATATTTATTGATATTTGCGTATCAATTTTTCTTTTCAAATTATACTTCAACGAACACCTTTATCCTCTGTATAAAAGCATGTTGTACACATTTCTAGATTCCTATTATTTTCTCAGCTTTCATTTGGAAACACACGTGTTCCCTTTTGACGATAAATATATATCACGAGCACTTTCTTATAATTTTCCAAGTACACCTGACCACTTCGAATTGAGCAGCAATAAATTTCACCGTACGAACAAAATGCCATCGAATATAAACAATAGCGCACACGCTCGCCAGGATGAACCATGCTACCAAGTGTTGGCCAGCGTTTGCATAAAGCGGCAGTAATTTCGTCTTGTCGAAACACCAGAACGCGAGAGCATTAAACGAGGCGTGTCAAAACATCATATTGTACAGCGGCGTAGTGAATCGTATTTACGGCCGCTGCTTATCGTAACAGCCGCGTAAAGAGCCATAACGTTTCGATCATTTCGATCGTGAAATCACCGCTAATTGGCACGACGCTTTCCCGCGATGCACGAAAAACGTCATGGCCAAACGCGTTATTTACGAGCGCAATTTAACGTCGGCTCGTAATTCCCTTGCAATTATCCGCCGATATAAATTTTAAAATCTCGAGGAGACCGTAGTTTTCCACGGAAGTTGGGAAATATGCTACTTGGGGCTATTAACTACAATTTATAGTAACAATTAACTAGGTGCTAAGTATCTGAGCCGTCCATTGCACAAGTCGATTAACTCCGTTAAACAAAAAGTTGAGAAACGCGACGAAGTAATGTATTGTGTTTTTTGAAATTCTCTTTATAATATAAATTCAAGTAAATGTTGTAGAATGCACAAATATAGACGTAGCTTTACATGGAATTAATAAGAAAGAATAACCAAAAAATAATCGTGAGTAATGTTACAATTTTTATGTGACTGGTGGAGAACCAGTCAATTCTGGTCTTGTCAGTAACAGTAAGTTTTTTGTGAAATTATGACAATTATTACAATATTAATTTAATTACATTGATAAATTGCTTTGCCTCTCCCTCCTCCAATCTCAAAGATATTGCAGTATAATAGTTACCAGATGTCTTGAGCGTCAATTACTCTAGTATTGACCTTGCTCCATAAATATTACATTTCAAAACAAATTAACACCAATGCCCTCCAAATAGAAAAACTATAATTTAAAGTTACCAGCACCTCAGAATATAACGTACCTACTCCCTGTTCTCATTCGTCAATTTACATTGAATCGAGTTCATATTAAACCTCGACACTCGATGGGACCCAAAGAAATCACAGAGGTGGAGCAATAAAATTACCAAGACCATAACAGTCGTTAACGTTAAGAAAATCACCACGTCCACTTCCAGTAAATGAATTATCATCGGAGTACGTATGCTGCGTTTATTTGGAAGCGATTGTAGGGCAGCGCTTTCACTTTTCTCTATCGATTCTCGTCCGTATCCCCGTTGCTATCGTCTAAGCAGCATTTGCACCGGAATCTATTCTCCGCGGGGTGTTATTTAATGCTCGAAAAATTGCTCGCACAGCGAACGATAACTAGTTGCGCCAGAAGGCTCAGCGTAACGAGCCTCTATCGACCGAGCCGCGTAATGGTATCCTCGAGTAAAGGGCGAGACTCGTAAACTTACCGCGAACGTCTTTATAATAATCACTTTACCGTTAAACTGTGCGTGTGCTCTCACCGTCACGGTTTCGCTGGCTAATCGCCGTTTAATTCGCACCTTTTGCCACGGCAATTCGCCAACTACAGTAGTACTGCGCAAAACTCTTAGGCCACCATGTGGAGCCTGCTTTGCACTCGAATAAATCTGTGTTAATGAAATAAATTTGATGTACAGTTATTGTCGAACCTATGTGGAGCCTGCATTATATTTAAATAAATCTACGTTAATGAAATAAGTACGATTCAAATTTGTTGTTAAATGATTGACACTATTTTGAAATTTAGTGTTTAAGAAATGTAGTAAACATTGAAGTAAAAAATATACGAAAGAAAACAGAATAAACAATAAAATGAATATATGAGAAATATATGAAATTATCTATGTGTAGCAAAAATATAGAATCATTGAAAATACAAAAGATTTGTATTATTATACAATAGACTCGTGACGATAATTTAATCTAATTCGTATTAAGTCAATTATTAAATCGAGAAAGTAAGAAAACATGTAATATACGTAAAATTGACAAAATTGAACAAATATAAATATCGATGAGCCTTTATATAATATTTGGCTTGAATAACATTTTTAAATTTATTATTGTTAAAGTATAGTATACATATAAGTGAAACATATGAAAAAATATATAATAAATAATGAAATTAATGTACGAAGACAAAATGTAAGTGCCCATTTAAGGAAAAAAAATGTAAAATTGAAATCTAACAGAATTTATGGCGCCGTTTCTAACTATACGAGCTATACAACAAAGGTCGAAACGTGTTGAGCCAGGTTCGCACATGGAGACGCATGTCAGCGCGCTGCAGAGCGTCGCTCGCCACGGAATGTCTTCTTTGCAGTTAATTTTCAAATTACAACCGCAGCCTGCGGTTTCGTGAATTGTCTTCCGCGTGTCGCGTCACGGATGGAAATTCAAATTTATTTAAAGACACCTTTTGTAGCCGTGGCAGTCACGCGAAATACATGAATATCAATTGGAAGAGACGAAGCACGCCTCGTAGTAATATATAACGCCTTTTTCCACTAAACGTCTTAGAATCATATGCACCCACTGAGCAATAAATTATTATTAAACGTGCCTAAATGAAACGTTCCAATCGGTAATAATCGTCACCCTGTAAGTGATAAGTAGACCGCGGATGTTTATGTATTTATGGCAGGTGAAATTATGGAAACATTTACGAAGATTTGCATAAATGCATAATATTTGCATAAAAACATTTAGAGTTAACATTAGAATCATCTTCAGGTTTTGAATAATTACAATTAATAATCAAACACATAGTTATACAAAATTGAGAATGTGGTTATAATTGGATCGAAGCTAACTTACCCGAGATATGGCAAAATTCGTAATAAAAAGAAAGCACTACTAAAACCGAAAAAAAATATGAAATTTTCGATTTGTGTTAATCGAATCGTTTAACATTTTTTTGTCAATACGCGGAAGACAATACATATCGTATGCTGGAGTGACTAAACACAGATGATGAAATTTCTGACATTTAATTCTATTTTTGAGAACGAAGAAAACAATCCCTCGATATATGTTTCATTTATTGCTATAAGCTAAATGGTTATGACCTCAATTTATTTTCTTCCTAAATTTTATCTTGTTTTTATCGTCAACACGTGCAAATAATAAAACTGAGAAATAGGTAGGCTTGCTTTTTCTGTGAATTTTCAATATTTCGAAACTGTTTCAAATGATAAATCCATCGACGAATTGTTTTTCATAATTCTCAAAAGTCTGAAATTACGTCCGCTGCCAAAAACCACATGTTTACGCAATTTACTATAGCTGCCCTGATCATTACTATTTTTTAATGAAATTTTGACAAAACAGTCGTCGAACAATCAGGAATAAACACTGTAAATTTCAAACGATTGCAATTACACGCTCCTTAGGAATGTAAGGTGAAAGAAGGGTCGTTATTTAAAATCCTAAGGCTTGACTACCCTTTTAACACTCGCGAACTATCAACGAAACCTGCTCTAATCGGGAAAGCGTCAAAATAACGACTATAGTTTTATACCATGGCCATGAAATTCCCTCGTTTAATATGTTTACGCGGCAATTCTTGGGGCCTTTAAACGCGTATCTTCAAGGATATCTACAAGTGTGTAAACGCTCATTATTCCGGAGACGAAACTTTATAAATCATTCAAATGGGTCATAGATCGGCATCGATAAGGCTATCGAGGTGCTTCGAAAAAGTATTCGAGAGCGTTTTCAACGTAGAAAGGTGATTATAGAACGTCGCACGTGTTTGTTTATCGCAATTTTACGATACTTTTTTATGGTCAAATGCGCTGGATCTCACTCGGTGAAAATTTCCACGCGACGAAAAGATAGCAATAACCCTTTAGTTCCTCTGTCTCGATATGTTACACCTATAATAATTTTAAATATAAATAAATCATCGTCCCACTGACACATTGTGACAGGGGCTTTATTTTATATTATTGCAAATCATTTGCGTGAAATTTATTATTTCGTGAACAGACTTGGTTTGGAACTTGCAAGCAAAATAGTTTATGCCCGTTGATATTACTCTTCTTCAGAGCATAAAATTATTTTACTATCTGCAACGAAAGATACGAGTGCAGTAATACGACAAAATAAAATTGATAATAATGTCGAGGTTTAATGTACAATACCTGTATGAAAATAAAAATATACATCGTATAAAGATAACAAATTTTAATACTAGTATGTAAATGTTTCTCTTCGAGAATAAATAACATTGGTAGTTTTTAACCAGTAGTTAGCAGAGTAAATCTTTTTATTAAGTAAAAATCAGTAAGAATCAGTAAAAATATAAATTTGCATAAACATCCACAGTCTAATGATTATAGTAGATTGCAAAATAAGCTAAACATGGAGTTTCTTTCATTCGAAAATAGTGGTCCCCAATCGATCTGTATCTGCGCGACAAGAAAAAAATCCCAGCGAAAATCGAACGCCATTTAGCGATTACGTTGCCCAAGAGAAATAACTCCATTTTAGAAAAGTGTCTCGATCGGTCGTTATGCCAGCTGAAGGCGCCGCTTAATAGCACACATTGAAATCGACACCGTGAACCTAGTCGACGTGCCGGGTACCGATTAATTACCAACGTTCAATTAAATTCATCACGGTGGCCAATCGCGCATAAACCTCCACTTATCCACGATCCAACCGATAAAAATAATACCGGGTCTAAACGCCTTGCGTCGCAACGTTTCGAAACAAATTACGATCTCGACGCCCGCGCGATGACTGATCTCGTATCGGTACATGTGTGTGCTTTTCAACGGAACGAACTATCCGCTTTCATAATCCATACTGTAAATTGATAGCGAACAGAAAGCTTTAGGTGTCGTATTTCCCGCGCAAGCGTTTACCATCGACATTATCGTTAATGCGTAACGATCGTTGCACAAGCGCGGGCAAACGCGAAAGTTGCAATTTCTTTAGCGCGTTACCCCGATTTATACGGATTTTTCAAGTTTAATGCCAATGTTAACGTACCATTAAAGAAAGACTCGATATGTGCACATCATACGTCTTTCTTTTCGACAGATTTTATTTTTGGAAATCTATTATTTTGAAAACCGTGCAGGTCTGAATGTAATAATGTTCACTTCTTTCTCCAAATTTATTGAAATTATTAAAGAATAAGCGTTTTAAATGTTTTTCTTATTGAAAGTCTATTATTGTCAAAACCATGTAAATCCAGATATGCAATTATATAACTATCTACCGATTTAGTAATAAAATATTACTGTGCGAATATACGCCAGCATAAATATCTATTTTTAATAGATTTTACTTTTAGAAGTCCGTTATTTTGAAACAAACATGCATTCGTTAAGACGCTGTGAACATATATTTTCAAAAATATTTTGGACATATTTAGCGCCATCTCGACAGTGTATGGATTCCCACGAGGGGGAGGGGGGAGGTCCTAGGACTCTTAAGAGTACTTTACTTAAAGAACCGTAAGAAAAAGGCACGGAGACCACACCGTTCCAGAATCTCTTCGCATATGATTTTGACACAGATTCCACGAACATCTCGACGATCTTCGAATTCCCGAACGACATTTCAAGGAACAACGCACACGAATCTGTGAAGAGAAAGTGTCCACAAAGCGGAATTGTAATGACTAAAGTGTATGTCACTCGCCTCTACGCATCCAAGCACTTGGCACTCGAATCCGAGTACCACCGCCCCGTGTCATCGAGTGCTTCTTCGCCGTCATTCAGGGATACGTGACTCTTACGGTTGTCCTTTTATAATCACGACAAACACCGTATGCGGCTGAAAAAGGCTGCGGACATGTGAGAACGTTGGTAAATTCTGCGTATTCGTGTAATTTACGGTATCTCTGTGTACGAACGAAGTCTTTTCTATCCGTGGCATTGATTTCCAAACTTTTCGAGAGTGGCTCTCCCTTGGTCCACCAATGAACAGGAAAAATGTCCACACTTCAGGTGCGTGGAAGAAAAATTAATGTTAGGTTTATTTCGATTGATCATAAATTTTAAATATTTTTGAAATATGTGTTCAATGCATACAATACAGGGTGGCCCACTCGGACACCTTGATTAAATCTTAATGTATGCATTGTATAAAAAAACTTCTCGTCCAAAAATTGCACGATTCGAAGAGGTACGTTCTACGCATTGCGCACGTTCTTTGTATAGGTGGAGGCGTTTTCGAAATTTCACGACCAACTTCGTTGCTCCATAATATGCTACGTTTCATATCATATATCAATATATCAATATATCAATATATTGAAAAACCTACAAATATTACATTATATTAGGTTGTCCCGAAAGTTTCTTTCGCGAGTTGCACTCAATTATTTTATGTGGTAGTGTTTATGTAAATAGACAATCTAATTTCACAGATATTCATATCGTAACAGCGAAGGAGCAAAATGAATCGTGCACAATTCAGTAATGTAACATAAAACATAAAATATTGTGCATGTATTACTTATTAATAAAGCGAAAGAAAATTTTGGGAGAACCTAATATTATAAAACCCGATCTCCATTTAAAATTCCCGTTCTAGCCGAACAAAAGGCCCACGTTTCGTTCCCAGTTACTAAATCGTCTATTCGACTAATCTTTATAGATGGTAATAAATAGATTCAAGGGTGGATCACCGGTCGAAACAAAATTCTCGCTCGTTTCGACACGCTGGATTCGTGGAAACGTTCGTCCACCGTCAAATAAAACGCGAAGCGTATCGCGATACTCGCGTCCCACGAACGGCTCGTTTCGCGGAGCGAAAGCTCACGGCTGTCGGCTTAAAACGTGAAGCCCGATAAGCAGGCGCGACCAAACGAACGAAATTTCGCGACACGGTCCGGCCCGAACTGTCGCTCCGTTGCCCCGCCGCATCATCTACGCATAACTAATTAATCCTCGACAGTTACGTAGGGCTATTTTCGTCGATCGGGGAGTGATCGACTTACCGACGCTTGCAATTAACGCGACTTGGCGAAGATTACCGGCTCGAATCGCTGGAAAAGTTGCGTGGTACCCGCGGGAGTATTCCATCCAGCGGACAGACCAGTCGAGCCACCTAGTCGGGTTAATTTATCTCGTTAATTGCCGCCGTAATGGACCAATCGGAGTGTGTCGTCGCGGTCGATCCGTTCTGTCATTGGTCCGCAACGGACGCGGGTAACGGTAGAGGAACTGGTACCGTAAGAACGATCTATCGGCCGCAAGAACTTTCGATAGAATGGCGGATCAGACGCTGGGGGACTCGTTAATTGGTCCTTTTAGTCGCTCTGATACCCTGATTTTTAATTTTCTTTAAATTCGTTGACCGTTTATGTCCCAAAGGGTTCATTTGCGCTGTAATTGTTTTTCTAGTTTGTTCTTGGCTAGTTCTGATTTAATACTTCTGGTTTTGATATCATATGTTCCCTACACTACGTGTAGGGTATTCCCTATTGTTCGTATTCCACCTTTTATTTCTAATCTACTACATTTCTAATCTACTAAATCATCGAGGAAATAGACATTGTGTAACTGGAACAACTCATTATTCAAATGATTAATCGCGAATATTTATAACAAGAATTTTAAAAGATACCAAGCGTAAGAGGTTCATTAAATCTCTTAAGCATTCGCGACGCAGCATTGCCAGGCTGGCGCGGCTGTTAGGAATCAGTGATCTAATGAAAGGTTCCGACGAAATTGCAGGTTACAACTCGAGCGCAGTTTGTTTCGCTGCTTAATTAAATGTCGTATCCTTGCAGATACCCGGTCGGATAACCTCGTCGATTTATTCGTTTACGAGCTGATAATGGTATCTGTTTCACGGTGGCGTGTAAACATGGCATAGGATCCACTGAAAGTTATACGAGTCATTATTTCAATGTTATCCTTTGTGGAAGAATATGTACCATCAATTTTAATCCTTTTATACTTCGATACTCGTGCAGCTTATGTGTAGGCTGTGATTTAAAAGTGTCTTTCCTTTTGTTAACATTCATTCTTTAGATTTAATACGTTAGTTTCTTATCAGTTATCGAATACTAGGTTTTATAAAGTTTGATATATCAAGATTTCTACCCTCTTTGTTAATGTATTATTATCCAATTTGTTTTAGTTTTGTTTTATAGTGATGTCAAATAAAGGATCGATTCGACATTTGAGAAACTGTTGTGAGATTGAATTGTTTACATTAATTTTTTAATAAGGAGTCAAACTAGAACACGAATCGAACACGGGATTAGTCACGTAAGACCTGCCTTATTTTTCGTAAAGACTCCTACAATATTAACTTCTTCATGACACGATAACGAAACTTCTGTGTCCCACGGCGAAGTGGATTTCTTTGATCCTAATCACCTTACAATTACTTTAAAATTACGCGATGTCGTCTGTTATTTTCACCCTTTAAATTATCGATACGTTCAACTTACTTGCGAAGAACACTTGCTCGGCAATATCCCGCAGAAAAATAACCAATGAAAAATGTCGAGTCGTTCGAGGTGTCGGACATTGTCCACCTAAAAGGAAATAACGACCGATTTTCCAGAATCATAGCTGTAGCACAGGTACTGTGAGAAGGAAGATGATATCTCGAGACAATCGGTAGGGCTCGCTCCGCGAGTCGCAACGATAAGGCTATGGAAGACGGATAGAAACGCCGTCGAACAGAATTCGATCTGTAAAAGCGTACAATCGACTCCACGCGATACCACGCGAGCCTTCTACCTGCAGCAAGACAGCAAAATACCAAGAAACACTATCGGCCAACTCTTTATCGAGCATTCCGCAGATAAGATGACCCCTCCGTTAGTTCTTTACGGTGTATGACGCCTGTGTATGTAGATTTTAACGAGCCCGTTTTACAATAACGCAGGTGTGTCCGGGCATCTCTGTCTAAGCAACCCTCGTCGCGAGAGGGAGTTTTGATAAACCAGTGTTTTCGTGCACAGGGAAGACACGAGATAGAGCAAGTGCGTCTATAATGTGACAGTTGAAAGGGTAACGTCATTTTTCGAGTCGAAAATATTTCTAATATTTCAGAAATTATTCTGGCGATGCTAATTGTTCGATATAAATATTTTTTACATGAATTGAAAGTATACGAATATCAGTATTTTGCTTTAACCTGAAAGGTGATGTTCTTTCTTAAAAATAAGATTTATTCTACGTGAAGAACTACAAAGTACATTGTTCATTGGTAGATTAGAGAAAGAATATTCACTTGTGTACGAACTACTGAAAAATTCAATTAAAAGAACATTATTATTATTATTATTATTATTATTATTATTATTATTATCATAACTATACCGTTTTACCTAAATTGTAGTCAAATTTTATCAACTTGACTACAACTTTTACAAATTTTCTTATACATTTGGAGTCGATGATACGTGGCTATATTTTGTATCCATAACTTCTTCTGGTACAATAAGCACAATGTATAATACTATAATATAGTGACTATATACTAGTAGTTGGCGTCAGACTGTACGAATTTATTTTTTCTTAGTTCTAAGAAACTTGGAATTCACTGACCTCTGATAACGATGTTACGATTGTAGTGCTATGAAGTACAAATCCAATGCATTTTCTTCTTAACCTGTATCTCGCACGCACGTTGGTGTCGTCGACATCGATAAGTGAAACAGATTTACAGTCGGTCGCACAAGTCTGCATACATCCATCTAATGTGATATGAAAGACAGGAGTGAACTATTTACATTCGTAATCTTGCACTTTGTATTTATCCATGGACTTCTTGTAGTGAGTTTAATAAATATTATTTCCAGTCATAAGTCAAGAGAAAGTATAGCATACGCGGATTTAAAAAAAAACTCGGTTTTTTTTATAGTAATTACATATAAAGTAGGTTGTATGCAGATTCTCATGGCTGACTATACGTCCAATTTATTTATGTTGTTTTCGATTACATATTTGTATAGTTGATGTCTTATTTTGAATATTAATTTTGTATCATAACAACTGGTTTCTTTTTTGGTAGCCTTATTTTTCTGAGTAATGTACAGCATTTTGTTTATGTCATAAGAAAAATTAAATGCTATATTATATACAATTTTCGGAGTTTGAAAATATCCCTTGATAAAAGAGACATTTAAAAGTGATACTGAAACTGACAGTATGGCAGGCTTTTCCTCTTGGACAATTTTGTATATTAAAAGATTAAGAAAAATTCTTTTACAATACTAATAACTAAAAAGAACTGTCTTTAACATTTAAGTTGTAAATAAATATAGTATAAAAGGAAAAGTCAATCAAGTATAAATTAAAAAATAACGTGGAAAGTGACATCAATTTATCAATACAATTTATTCCAATTACATATTTATTTCAATAGTTGTCATAGAAAATTGTGGCTGAATATTTTAATAATTAATCGAGTCATTTAAAAACGAAGTGCGATATACACTAATCGTAGAGAGGAAATATACATTACAAAGTCTAAAATTTTGTTGGGTCGAATAGAACTAAACAAAAATATTTTCGTCATCAGCACTTCCATTAAGAACCATTGAAATAAAATTTCCTTCATCGATAACTACTACGAGCGACCAAACTAAAGCTTCCTCCACAGATAGTTGTTATGGAGAATCAAAATAATGGTTATTTTTAACGAGAAATATGTTTTCATTACTTATAATCGTTATTTGCACTTGAACCCATTTTACCCCAAAAAAACACGCTTACTACCCTACGCCTAGCATGGAATAGATGCTCGCGAATAATATCCATAAAAGAAATTGTTCGAAACGAATCGCGACAGAGGAAGAGTGGAGCAGACAGTCGGTCGGCCAGGCGAGCGGTAAAACGTGACACGGCAGGAGTTCAAAGCGCAGCCGTTTCGCGCGAAACCGTTCGGTCGTCGTAAAGTCGGGACTGTGGCCGAAAATAGGTGTTATTTGGACGACGACAGCTAGTGGGCAGAGTCCCATTCTCGTTCTTTTCCCACTCGACTCGCGTGGATATCTCTTCCACCCCTTCGTGAAGCGAGTAGCATGGCCAAGGTGGCTCTGTTACGTTTCAAATGTCCCGGGCTCCTCGGGCGCATTCCTGTATAAACACGAACGGAAATACACTCATCCACCGTGGGGCTTCGGCTCCATTCAGAGGAGCGCGTGGTTAGCTTCATTCACAGCTACCCCCACCCCTCTACGCGCTTTCTCTCTCCGTCGATCGGTCTCTCTTTCTCTCTCTCTCTTTCTTGTTCTGGGCTTCAACCACTACCTATGCGCGTTGCCAGACGCGCGAGCGTGCCTAAATAACCGCCGCGCTTAGATCATTCGAAATTAGATGGACAGTTCGGAGGGTGCCCGTCGCTGGATCTGTCCGCCACCCGAGCGGAAGTGACTGCGAAAACGATAAACGCCGATTTCCCGGCCCGAGCCGGGTTTGATCGACTCGGAGGGGGTTCCGTTCGTTCAACTTTGATCGAACCGAGGCGTGACTAATCGCCGCGGTGCGTTGCCAAAAAGTTCGTTTCGGCGATGGACTAACTCTAGGACACCTAATAGGGGGTTGCAAAATGTTCATACGCGTCTGTTTTTCGTTTGAGAAAGAACTTTTACAAGGGGGCAATAACGTGGTTTTACGTTGAAACGTAGTTACTTTTAATAATGATAAAATGGAAGGAATTAGGTATTACATTCGATAAGATCGATATGATTGCATAAAATAATCCTCCTTCTGGGTACTCTTGTGACTAATCTGCAGATTTTATGCATTTATGACTTTTATATTACGTATAGTAATATAAAAAATATACAAAAGATATACACCATATATGTTGAATATATTTTACAATTAATATAATAATATTGGTATTTCGCTTTGTGCGAGTGCGCATACCTTTTGATTATGTTTGGCATGTATTTATTATATTAGTTTGTACTCGTTTAAATACCGTCACTTTTCGCATTTTGTCCCGCCATATCGGACCCATCGTTTTGCATTCGTAAATTTTAAGTTCGGATTTAGAATAAGCACACCCAGAAACCCCTGTATATAGAGTCTCATCCAAATCCAGTCACTTTCCGCAGTTTAGATCCGTCATTTTGAAATTCTGAAGTTCTGAGTTCAGATAAATTCTGAGTTCAGATTTGGAATAAGCACCCTCAAAAACCATTGTGTACCATGTTTCATCTAAATCGAACAACTTTTCACCTTGTAAATTATAAAGTTTCTACATTTTTCAATCACAAAAATTCATACGTATTGTAAATACATAAACCAACGAAAGAAACACGATAAATTAAATCTCGTTGGGTCCAAAATTTTAGTAAAAAAATAAAAACGCAAATATTGCTTATTTTTTTTTTTTATCTAACAAGAGAGAAACCCCCCTTAAGCATGTTTCGCGCGGTAATTAAATCCACTCTTTGAAATCGAATCTCGTAAAGCGTTCCATGTATACTTTGCACTGGCGTCTGGTCCAGCAACCGGTGAGCGCCACTTCAAACGGCTACGAAAGTAAACTGTATGCAGCTTTGGTGGTTTCCCCAACTAGTAGTTGGTTACTAACGGTCACCCACAGCTTTGAACTTTAAAAACAGGACGATATATCCCGGGAGAATAGTCGTCGCCCGGAAACTAGTTGCCAGGAATAAGTGTATAACTAACCGTTAAATGAATTATCGTCGGGTAAACACGCCGCGGGACATTTAGTGCCTCGTGAACCACGGCCAATCACACGCGCGCTAATCGTTCATGCCCGATTCCGTGTTGTATTTAAATAGCAAATTTGAAGAGGCATGCCGCGGCAAAGAAGAAATAATCGTTTATATAAATATACATTAAACGGTGAAGCACTTTGCGCAATACTTCTTTAACGAGTCCTTGCTTACATCGCGTTTCAAGGTTCGAAATGGTCGAATATAAACGCCAACGTTTCGATGTAAATAATTTCTATAGAAGCGTAATCGTGTAGAAGACTTCTCGCAGGCTAGACGCACGAGTGTTTGCGGCAAATATTTATAAATAAGTCGACAAATACTTCTTGCGCGTGCGAACGTTCCAAGGGAAATTACGTACCACTGTAACGAGCAAAACAACTCGTCCGGGAAGTATTTATTGCTTTTCCCACATAGGAGGATTAAAGGGAAGGAGATGAAATGAGAAAGTTGAGCGAAACCTTTATTTTCTTCTTTGATTTCAAGATATACATATGCACACTGTTTATTTTTGATAAACGTGATATATTTGAAGTAAACTAATTAGTCGAAACTTTATCTTGTTTTTAAATACACGTGCATGATTTACGACTGCTCAAAGGCACTTAATTAAAAAATACATCCCTCGTATATTTTCACGGGGAAAGAATACTTTCGATGGTCCTATTTGCAACAGTAAATTAAATTTTATGCGTTTTCACTAATATTTAATATTATTTCTGATATTTGCGTGATTTTTCGAATGAAAATGTTCATATTTGTGTGGTGTTGTTCGATATTTGTAACATTATCGTAAAGTATTCTTATTTAAATAAAATTTTTAATTCATCGTGCATACAAGAGCTATCCTCAAAAAAACTTCTTTCTTGAACGAAAAAAAAACCAACTCGACTATCCTGACTAGCGACTCAAGGTTCGCTCCACGCCCCGACCCATACTCCCGCAGCTCTCTGAAATCATGGAAAACGTAAAGTGTGAAGGTAGTGCGAGCCATTCGCGCGAATACGCGTCCGTACTTGAAACCACCGTGGCGGCAAAAAGGTTCGCTCTTTTTTTCGCGAAGCCGTCGATTATCGTGTTTTCCACATTAGCATTGCTCACCGGACCTCGACGTCTAGACGCGCGCTTGTCGGATGTGCACTTCATTGAATCCCCGGGTACTCGTATACGCTTGTCTTTCGCAAACGTCGCGCAAGCACGAAGAAAAAGGCGCGAGAACGTCGATCGAGGTGACCGTTCGCGTAGGACGCACCGGGCCTCGTCCGAGCTGCGAGAGCCCCTTGTCTATAAAACTCATAATAAAATTATGACTTCATGAACTAATAACAAGTGGCACAGCAGTTTCCCTTCGACGCGATCGATTAATTAGCGACGAACGGCGACGTTCTTGCGCCTGCTGACAGTCCAACGACCGTACGGCTAAGGTAGAAACCGAGGACTTTCATGGAAAAACCGGTCATCTGTATTATACCTTGCGGGCTCGCTAATTAAAAGAGAAAGAAGAAGTTTGTTCCGTTTCCTGTGAAATTTTATCGATGGTTATACGACCGCAAGTCTCTATGGCAAATGCTACACATAATAATAGACTGCGGATCACCAACAAAATAAAATCTTTGCAAACGTAAACTACACAAATTGAACCTAAATAGAAATTTATTTTACTCTGCGAATATTACAGTGTGCACTTTACTTTCAATGTTTCTTTATAGTATTGAATATTGTGTGCATATTACGCGAATGCAATATTCGTAGTTTAATTATGTGTATAACGAAAAATTATAAAAGAAAGTGTTCGATTGTATGGATCTAATTAATTCACTAAATGATCAAATGCATGCGATATTTATTTTGAAGTAGTGTTATATACAGTAACGTCTATCAGATTGAATATCGCAGTTGCTAAAATTTCACAGACTCTTCGAATTAACGTAGAAGAAAAAACTCACGACGATGTTTAAAAAAATCCAGTTTCAGGGTACGCATAATTCAGAATTAGTGATGCAGTATTTCAACGACGCAAGGCTCGGATGACGTAAAAATAAATGAATAGAACTGGACCCGAAGTACTATAAGTAAAAAAATAAGATAGCTACCAGGTTGCTTACCGCAAATCCCGTCTTCGATACGGAATAAATTCGGGGATCACCTGTTCCTGGGCGGCGCGAGGGTACCGCGGTGTCGATCGAAGGGGGCAGCACGAGTGGGACAGGTTCTCGTAATAAATCGCGGACGCGCGAAGGAGCCGCGCCATGCAATCAAGCAACGATGCGTCTGCGATCTGAAGACTTGCACGTACGCGTACGTGGCGCATCCACGGTACGAGGACCGCCGAAATTACAGCTATTATCGCGATAAAGGTGAGAACCAGTCGCTGTTTGCTTAACCCAATCGGAAATCGGCGAGAGGTCGTGTACGATCCTCCCTCGTGATATCTCGGTCCAGAGAGCGAGTAAGAGAGAGACGACGGGTTAAAAGGGAAAACAAAATGCGACCGCTCACCCCAAAAATGGGCGGTGTTTGACGTTTAAACCACGAGTTAACGGGGCGTGTCTCGGTGAAACGGTAAGACTACGATTTACATTCCCGCGTTTCATGCTCACTCCCTCTATATACCATTTACGATCCCTCGATACCCGTTTACTCGCGAATTTATTGTTTCTCTCACCGATATTAACGAATGGATCACGATCATCGAGACCCGCGCGCGATACACGGTTTCCGTTCGTTTGTACGTGCAGTGAACTCTTCTCTCTGAGAGTCAGTCTGTTGATTTGCCAATCTAGCTTTGCTTTTTTTTTTTTTAATATCCACGAAATCGTCGTGGAGTCTGCAAAACTCGCGGAAAACGTCGTGATATATATGCAAATTATGTAAAGTTCCTTTATGCAAAAGTCATTGTTTTACGATTTATCACACTAACCAGAAATATGACATTTTGTTGTTACTCAGCTTTCCCAAAGTGCCTGTAATAGAATGCTAAATAAATTCAGCACAATAATAACAACTGGTCTATTGTCTACCTATAAAGCAAGTATACAAATTATAAAATCTTTTTATTTTAAACAACACATAATTGCAACATTGATGTTTCAAAACAAATTTTATCATTTTTAAATTTGTAAAAATAATTATGTAGAGATTTGGTACCGTGTGGAGGGTTTCTGTTTGTTCGCAAATGCAGCGAACCCTGTTCTCTGGAGTTCAAACTACGTGATTTTATTCATGACAAATTTTAGATTCTTTCGAAGGACATTAGCCTTAAGTGGAAGCTTATAATCATTGATCTACTGCACAGTCTCGTTTGCAGGAACGTGGAACCGTTTTTCTACAAACTTGAAGGTCGAATGCAATCGATAACTACTCAAGTGTTAAGCAACTCGACGCTAATTTTGTTCGTAAATTCGAACACCCCTTTCGTAACTTTGGCATGCGAAAATATTAGTCTTCCCGTTCAAATATACCGCCGAAATATTTACCGAAGTTTACATCGCCCAAAAGGCACCGTGCCGTCGTCTCGTGCGAAAAAAACGTACGATTAAGGCCTTTGTAATACTTTACTGACTAACAGAGTACTGTACTGTAAACCTCTATTTCTCATCATTTCCAAAATTGATGCATTTACAAAATTGATATAACAACAAGGAAAATATTTACCGCGAAAGCAGTATGAGTTGAATCTCTTACTACACGAATTTTATTTTATCTTTTAAAAAAGTTATTATTTCCTTATTACGTATAATACGTAAAATAAAAGTGCATATGCTACAATTTCAGGTGCTTCGAAATATTTAACCTAGACTCAATTTGTTTCTCAGTAATTAAACTAGAACAAGTAATATTCAATTAACCATCTCTAAAAATGACAAAAGATAAAAATTCATTTCGTTATTAAAATCTTTTCTGCGCGTTGATTAAGTATCACTGGTGTCAAGTGTAGCTGCAATTGTAACCATTATCTCGGTAAGTACAAGAACTGCTCCCTGCTCGATTGATTCGACCGCGATAAATAAACGCGATAGAAAAAAAAAAGTGAAGAAAACAATGTGAAAATTGACGAGTTTATCGCATTTTATACCAGTATCGTCCCGAGATTGTCATTCAAATTTATTTAAGACAGAAGCTTCCGTTTTCACACAGCTTTTCGCCTAATTTGGTTTACGGTTAAGTCGAGGCGCGTTATCTTGTCACACGCGTACTACGCGTCCACTTTGGTTTCGCAAGACCCACGATTGAATACTTTCGGATACATTTAAAGTACTTATGGACTGCTAACGTCACTCTTATCGTTTATGTTAATTCATGGTAATTTCGCGGCGTGGCGGCATCGTAAGTGGAGTAATGGTCAATCAACAAAGCGTCGAGCTAGTGTTTGTGCTTCGTGAAAGGATACTTGTCTACTTGGCAAATAATCGTAGAAAAGTGTAACCTCGATGGAAAATTCATACGAGGCGATCTCTCGGGTAACTTTGAACATACAACTCGACGATGATTAGATTTAAATCCCTCAGGCGTGAATTTTCAGCAGACAAAGATATTTCTACCGTATTTCAAAGTATTTGGATTCATACAAACATCACAAATACTTGCATGCCTCAACGAGAGAAATCGGATTGTCTTTTGTAATGTCATTGAAAAATATAAAATTGCTAATATCGACACGTTATTCGTTTATTGTCTCTATTATACAATTTTGTAACAAGATGAACTCATACGAGTCTCTCAGAAAGCAAACCAATCAACTCCACTTTCTGCTCCCAATTTTATTTAAAAAAAAAAAAAATGTTAGTACTTACAATATAAATTTGTTAAATTTTTATTCATCGATCATGGAATAATTCATTTTATAGTTCTACCATTTCAATTTCTATTCAAGAAAAAACAAATAATTAGTCGTTTATCTTTTATTCGTTATTCGTTATTTGTACTCGAATAAGAATTTTTCCCAACTTTACCATGTATCTGCAGAGGTCTGAGGTACATAGTGCGCTATTTTTAAAGCCAACCGCAGTGTTGCAAGTAGAAATATGAATTTCTCATTCGAAACGTCGTTATTTCAATGTTTTAATAATTCAGACCGGAACTCTACCTGCCGAGTCATTGGAATTGCGATAATCTTCAAGTTAAACGGAAGAAGAAGTTAGTTTCACGTATGATGCATGGCGTATAACGACTCTCCGTATTTTCGACGGCACGAAGTCCAGTGCTCCACGAAGATGACGGCAAAAATGCTTTATTATGTGTAACGCAACAGCGGTGTACGCGAATTCGCCGAAACTTGAAGAGCAGAGTCAACGAACGGTCGTCCATCACATATTCGTGTCGTGTTCGGAATTTTTATTCCATGACTGTGCATAAGAACAAACGTTTTGTTCGCGTTTCATACGGCGCAATCTGCAACTAATCGGCGAATATCGCTTGTTTACGATAAGAGTGATAAAACTAGAAATGTCTCAACGCATCAGACTTTGATCGATGCATTGTTTATTATAGCGATTTGCAATCTCTTATTTGTGAACATATGCCATTAATAGTTGTTTATTTTTTTTTAATGTAAATCTGAATATGCTTTTCTTCAAAAAAATATCAAAGTCTCCAGAAGCTCCAATTTATAATGGTAAAGATGGAGAAAATTTTGATTTCATTTCTTTTAAATCTTTATCTCCATACGAACTTTCTCCACATCTTTGTTACCTGTATTTTGCTAGACTGCGATTATGGTACTAATAAATCTCCAGAATAAAGTAAATCGCATTTGCAAAAGCTACTAATCATCCTAAACTATTCATAATTCTTTACAAACTTGTTATATCGAATACACAAATACACAAATGTATATATAATATATTTTCTTTATCAGCTTGTCCACCATTATCACAATTATTGCATACAGTTATTCACATGCTGCATATATTTGCATATTAAATTCCTGTATACGTTTAAATTTTACATTGATTACGTATGCGCGCGCCTGAGCATGTTTGTTCAGGGAAAGAGGGAAATAAATATTAAATTAAAGAAACGGAAACTTTCTAATTGATAAATAAATCTGTAATTAATTAACCTAGCCTGTGGCAATTTTTATACAAAATGGGCACGTTTTAGTGTTCGAAATTAAAATTTTAAAATATATATATATATATACACAGAGCCTGATGCGAGACTACTAAAAAGAATTCAGCACGTGGTCTTATATAACTAATATTAAAATGCCAATTTTGACCTGTTTTTCCGGTTCAGGCTGAAGTATTATACTCCATACTTCATACGGTGCTGTAGGGAATGGTTGCCTACATCTTATCGTTTGAGATATTTTATCTCAAACTTCTTATTTGATACTAATTACATACATGTTAAAAATTGTACCATAGACAAATTAATTCATTATAAGCATTTTCATGGCATAATATAAAAGATACGATTTTCATTACCGTGTTTAAAAATTTTCCGAGTTAAATTAATACAAAATATGATGAAGAAGAGAAATCATTTCACCGATACCAATTTTATTAATAATTAAAACTAATACACATATTTCAATGTATATTGTAATTATGATTGAATAACTAATGACTCGAAGTCAAGAATCTAAACGCATCAATAAATAATGCTTGTTTGGAGACAGCTAAATATTGGCTCACATCCTTTTATAACTGCAAACCTCTTTATTGATACTAATCAAATAATTTAAGTGGTACAATGCACGCCACTTGTACCAATTAAACAACTCTTCTCTAACTTAGCACGGCAATAATCATTCCAAATAAGTTATTTTAGTCTAAACAATTATAACATGTCAACAAATCTGAAATAAATTACTATGACTTCTTTTAAGTTATAAATTAGACTGCAGATTTTTACATATTTATAGGAAATTTGAACGTGCTAGGAATTAAAATATGCACATAGTATGCAATAATGATATTACGATATTTGCAGAGGAAAATAAATTCCTACGTAAATTCACTGTCCGTAGGTACATTTGCAATAATTTGATTTTGCATAAAGATCCGCGGTCTAGTTATAACAGTCATGACGCCCGATTAATTCACCACTAAAGCTGTAGACACGAAGATATTTAAAGAAAAAAGGAGTGTGCCAATACTTTGTTTACCCACTGTACAAACAAATTATTCCACAATGACAGGTACTCACCAGACGTAGCGTCGCACGAGCTTCCGCAGATACCATTCGTAGGAAGTTTCGTCACCAAAAAAAAAAAGCACAGATGTTATCCTTAACACAGGCGCGATGTTAGAATCATCAAGGTTGCCTCCAACGATCCTTCACTGAACAATTTCACCATTGATCCACCGTTTACTTATCATTCATCCCAATTCGACCGAAGCGTATGTCGAAATCTCGTGAAATAATCGCGATTACGGATACGGTCGATCGACGATCGACGACATCCACCGATTTCGTAATGCGCGAACAACCTTCAGGGTCGATCGGTGTTCGCGCGTCCACGATCTTCGAAATCTGAAGTAATTGCACTCTCGACACGTGGCTGTTCACTTTCGAGATCTGGGTAAACGGAGTCCACGGTAGGACACCGAATAACGGTACTTTATGTTTCCTATTTTCACTGACAGCTGCGCGACACTGTCACAGAAATTCCTCCGACACTCGGCGGAAAGCTTATCCCACGATGTTCAAAGGTTTCGCCTGCTAACGATCCGATCGTCTCGAACGGGGAATAGAAAGCATTCAGATTTATCCCGATTATCGCAGTTCCTACGTTTCGATACGAAATCCGATTAACGCGAAATCCTCGAGCAACGTCACCCAAGTTTCTCCAAGCAATTGCCACTAACGATTCGGCTTACTCGCGGCGAATAATCAAACTCGTCGCAGAACTCTTCCAGCTCCGCGTAACGTAGCAATTTAAATGTCCCCGGAATAACAATTTTTTAAAGAGTCCATAATCCGAGCTCCTAGTTCCTTTATGAAAATCGTCGAGGACGATCACGAGGCCTTCCTCGAGGTTCGAATTTCGCAAAAGAGGCAACGGTCGCACGTGCGTGCACCTTGATCGGCCGCAGGACGATCCACTCGCGGCATGAAGACGCGTCACGTAGACAAGGAATGCATCTCGCGGCACGCAGAGTCGTCGGTGTCGAGGAACGTACGAATTTTGCCGACGAAGGACGCCCAAAGCAGTTGGTCTGAGGACGGACGAACGGACGGATCGTTTGCTCGACGAATGAAAAGGGATGGGAGACGGCGGATCGAGAAACGCGGCGCGAAGGCAAACCGTGAAAGGAATATGAAGAACAAGGAGAATCGGCGGACGTCGGATTATCCGTAAGCGTAAACGCGCAACCGTTGCACCGCGGAGGCGCGAGACGCATAATTTGTGCGCATTACTGCCAAGATATATGACGTCCAGAGATGCTAACGACGAAGACTGTGAGTTACTTCCTTCCGATCCTGCCCCCGAGCGCCAATGGAATTCCCCTGCCGGAAGGTGCCAAGGATCTCCTGTAATTTTCGTTTCGCGAGACCGATCGCGATCGCACCCTCGATTTCTCGTCTTTATCTCGCTCTATGGCGATAATCACGATTGCTCGATGGGCTCGAGCTTGAACGAGAACGGTCCCTTCGGTCGCTGCCAGGGGATGATCGATCGACGTGATTTTCTCGACGTTTGGATCGAACCGTTGCCGTTTTGTCAATGCTGGCCTCGGTTTACCCTTTCATCGGTCCGCGGCTGTTACTTCGAAACTCTTGCGAAAGAGTTCTCTACTCTAGTCTCTTCTACTCGTGATTTGCAAAACTCATCCAAACCGACTCTTCTCGCGTTTAAATGTATTTCGAGATGTTTATCCAGCCTATCCGCGGCCCGTTCGAATTAAAAGGATTTCGATGTAGCGTCTTCGTAGACGATAATTTGTCAGCGTTGCGCAACAGGTACGCGTTCCTTCGAGGTTGTTTTGGACGATTATATGGGTAACGAGGTTGCCAGCTTGTATCGGAAGACAGACGTTCAGAACTGGCGCCACCGCGATCTTTTCACTTCCGTCTACGAGAAATCGCCTCTCGTCGGTTATAATGTGCAACAACTGCCGCGTGCTGTCTACGTAACCATTCCATGCGATTTTCTCATTCCAGCGGCACCCGTCCACCAACGTAAACACCGAATCCGCGCAAAACGCTCGGCTCGTCGCGTCAAGCTTGCGTTCCGTCTACCAACGTGGAAAAGAACACCAAGATTTCCGATTGTCCCAGCCGACACGTGTCTCCGATAACGCGAACTAACGTGAAACGTCTCGCGAACAATTCGATTCCTCCCGCGCGAAGCATAAAAATAACCGCAGAATTACGTTTATCGAGTCGATACAGATCGCGGTACGTACACTTCGATAACACTATCTTCCCGCGTGCGGGTATCTTCGGACGATCGTTTATCTAAGGTTCAATTCCGACCGAACACGCGTTACAACCTCACCGTCGGCGATCGCTCCAAAATCCAGTCACCGAGAACGGAGTAACAAAATTTCTATCACTGGATATACACTCGCCGCGTCACAGAATTCACTGGTTCACTTCGGAACTCGCGTACGGTTCGATTTCGATTTACCGTTTCCTTCCGAGAAGTCTGTTCGACACTTTATTCGACGATAAAACTCCGTGAACAAGCGACACCGAACATTTTCTCACACGCGTCGACGAAATCGTTGAGAATCGTGCGCCGAATCGATCGATCGTAGGCTTCGGCGAAAGATCCACGGTAATCGTTTCGCGGATCGTCGGTTTGACAGGTCGAAAACGAATAGGAGCGGGATCGCGGGTATTGTCCCCGTCAAGCCGTGGCCGGCACTCGCGCGGAAATCAAGAGCAACACTGACTCGATCGTCGAGTCGTGGAGCGATAGGTGGACCGGCACGTACGAGTTGGTCCTCCCGCGTGCGAAGCGTGGCAACTTCGGGGGTGCGTGTGCGGTTTCACCGACCTATCGTGCACCGTCGCGACGGCGGCGTTAGGAATCGTCGAAGGCAGCCGTGAAAACGTCAACGAGCACGTTAGAGTTTGTATTTTCGACAGCTAACAGCTCGATATCTCTAGACTCTCGATCTCTCGATCAAAAATAGCTTGCTCCGGCTCCGGAAACCTCGAGTTGATCCGGAAGCGATTTTCCTGACGGTCTCCGTGCGTGCACTGTCCGAAACGAAACGGTTTCATCGGGAACAGAATGTTCGATTTGGAAATATTCTGTTCGTCGATGGAGTTCTGCGACCGGAACTTCCTGTCTTCACGACGTCGGAGACGACGTTTCTGGAGGAAAGGTTCCTCGATCGATATACTCGCGAATTCCCGTTCTCCGTTGTTGGTTCTCCGGCGTGCAGCGATGGGACACGAACGAACGTCGATAGTTCCGCGGACGGTGAAATTTGGAGCAGGGTCGACGATCGATTTTGGAGTAGTGTCGACGACGATGTCGAAGGCGACGCATGGCCAAACGGGACACCGTGAGGGCCGAAGATCGCCGCAGACTGCTCCGACCGAGAGCAGCGAGGCTTCTCCGCAGCGGCGGAACCGTGTGTGCTGGTGCTGCTTTCTGCTGCTGCCGCCGGCCGTTTCACCACCACCGGGCCCTGGCTCCTCACCACCACGCGGAACCCTAAATCCTGCGTAACGCACGCCCCCACTCTCCCTCCAACGTTCTCCCACCAGGATGCCTCTATCAAACATCCCTGATACCCAGACCGAACCTCGCGCGACATCCAATTCCTCGAGGTCTGCACTTTGGACAAGTTTGCCGCACTTTACGTTTTCAACCGCGAATTTTATTTATTTTTCTTTACTCGGGACATTTTTTTAATGCGAGAGAGGGGAACGTTCAAGGCGCTTTGCAGAGGACTTTCTGTAATATTGAAGGCGTTGTTTTCCAAAGAAGGATTTGTAAGTGTTTGCGTTTTAATTTGTTTTGTTGAAGATAAACATTGAATTTTTAGCGATGTCAGGGAGTAACATATTCAAGATATCCTTGTGGAGGCCTATTTGTAAAAATAAAAGTGTAGTTCTCCAAAGGAAAAAATTAGAAGTAATTGTATTAGTATGATGATTTATGTTTCCATTTGTTTTGCCATGAATAAATCTTGAATTTTTTATTATTATACGTTAGGTGTATGCTCTTCTGGAAATTAAACTTCCTCTTTTCACGATCCAAATTTATGGATTATTCTATATAATTTATTTAAATGATTACAAGTTAAATATTATTCATTTGTGTTCCACATGCGTTTCGTCGTAAATAAATCTTGAATTTTTCTTAATATTGCAATTAAAATTTGATACTTTTGTATTTCAATTTATTTTACCATTAATAAATCTCAAATTATTATTAATATATGCGACTAACAACTTCAATAAATCCTTGTGAAGACCTTTCTGGCGAATGTGCTTTTCTTTCCACCAAATTATGGATGGTTGCAACTTCAATTGTATTCATTTGTTTGATTAAAAATGACCCTTAAATTCAATATTTTGGGATCCGGATATCGTGAATGCATGGATAATATCATCTTTGGTTTACTTGCACAAGTATTTCAACTTTTTCGCTTAGATCTTTCAGAAGGTCTGAAAAGTATTATGTCGAATTCGACCTCGCTTTGTATGATCGCAATTGCTTGCACCGTTAACGCATTTCTGGCAACGAGTATCATTATTAACTTGAATGTTTTCCTCCTTTCCAGCCCATTTCAAGCCCACTAACTTTCACGCACGTGTAACGAGCACTCGTACTTGCAAACCTCGAGTAACTTTTTTTTTCAATTTAATTCAAGTTTCTTTATTTTTCTCTTATTTAATCGATATCGACTGTGAACAAGAAATGTAGTGGTCTCTGATCAAAAAGTAATAGTTTCGATATAACGTTTCATTCCGAATTAGTTAGCGGACTCTTCGATAAGAATGTTCTATCCACTCAACGTGAAATCTTCCAATGAAACTCAAAAGCGAATGTGTCTACCATCTAGTGGTCAAAATTTCAACTTCGTTTTTGTATCTTTTCTTCTTTTTTATCATCTGTCCATATTGCGTATACATATCTTACTGACGTTACCTTTCATTACTTTCATGTGTATCTTTTTACACACATAATCGTGTATATGTATTTTCCTATTTTATCTTGGAATAAAACAGAAGGATTTTCATTCAATTCTATCTAGTTCCACAGTTCCACTTTAAAATTGAATATGGCACTCGGAACATTTAATATTATTAAATGTTGTTAAATATACATGCAATATAGCATTTAGTAACAAAAGTTCCGTAGAAATAATCGATGGTGTATGGAATTCATTGAAAATAGTAGGTGTCCACACATTTACAAACGAGGATGTACATCCAAGTGGTTGTACCAAAAATACCCAAAGTACTAAAACGACAAATTACAAATTTATATACAAAACCAAAGGCCTATAACACCATATACAATCTACACCCCGTAGTAAAAAAAAAATTGAGTCGACCGTCGAGTGTAGCCTATATTACAACAGATCACTTCCCGTCCGATCTAAATCGATAACACGCGATTTCATTATCAAATTATCAGATCGTCAGATATTTGCTCGATACGTGAATTTATATCTCCTGGCACAGCACTATCACAGACGGTTTATTTTTAAATTCCACTCCGTGCGACATTTATATTTAGGAACGCAGCCCACTTCATCTAATCACACCGTTCGGAATACTCCGATCGACCAAATGAAGTGATAAGAATCGCCGCTTTAACTTCTGTTCGCGGTAACCGATACTTTATCACCGAAAACACCGTTTCGCGCGATGGACCGGTAACGTGTCCCTTGCACGGAACCAGAGTTCGACGGGTTCTGTTCGAGATCCACCTGGAATGATGCATAACACGGGGTCCATGCATAAAACATCCCCACTTCTCGGTGGGAAGCTACGTCAGACCAATCTCCAGGCCACGCGAACAGGCTTAAACTACTTATTTCTTCGCAAGCCGCTTATCTCAATCTTGGAACCGATCGCGGGGTTCGATGCACCGGCCGCGAAGATACTGGTCTCTCGACAGAGACCGCCGCTCTAAAAATAGCGTGAAAAAATTTTTATCGTAGAGTCACGCGAATTACCGGATTCCTTCTGATTGCGGCGAAATTAGCGGTGGCTCGGTTTTCGTAAATACACTCCGCCGCAAAATTAAAGGAGATCTCGGGGTCGGATGCGAAACAGCTTCGATGCTCTGCGAGGAGTAACTATCCCACTATGCAGGACGATTTAGAGTAGAGAGTTTCCAAGTTTCAACGCTCGACTTTTAGATTTAATAGAGTAATTTCTGTACCAAGTATCGTGTAAATTAATTTAGTTGGAATTTCAAGAATAAGGCGCGTACTTTGTCTCGAGACCTCAATAGGAATTTCAGGCGTGGTTCAGGAAATCGCGTGTTCGAGTAAATAAGACGGAATTATGTTTGTATTAAATCCACTTATATTGCTCGCGGTGAAATTAGCCGTTCGCTCAATTTTGGTAAATACGCTCCATCGGATAATTAAAGGTGCACGTCGATCGCCTGCGAAACAGCTTTGGAACACTGCAATTTTGTGAAAAGTAATCGTACGACGTGGTAACAGAGATATTTGGAGCTTGAAGCTTGGTTTTCAAATATGTTACGAAGACATTAATTTATTAAGTATTTTATTCATTGATTTCGTCGCAGTTGGGATTTCACGTTTCGAATCACAAAAAGAGGAAGATTTGCTCATTAATCTTCGGAAAATATGGTTTTGACAAGTCAGTTTTCACAATTCATAAATGTTTGTTGCAACATTATTTTGAGGAATTATACTTGAAATACAGTTGAAGATGTAGAAATATATTTGATAAACAAGGACATACATATATTTGATGTGTTTCTTAAAATCAATTAAGAAGATATATCTGAAAAATAGTATATATATGTATGTGTATCAGGATGACTCAACATTGCATCCAGGAATCATCCTTCGTCCTGATAAATATCATTCCTATTAATTACATCTAACAAAATTCCTTCTAACGAAAGAAATGTTTTAATTTCTAAAGAACACGAAACGTTAACTTCACCGTTCTCTTTCAATTACGAAGACAATAACCCTGAGCCGTTAAGTTGGATACACGCAGCAAGTCTCTTTCGCTAATTTTGGCTGTTCTCGAGACGCAGTTAGTTAAGTATTCAAGGTTTAAAGGCGACCACCATCGATACGCGGAACGGACGGTAAAGACTAACAAAATGAGCCATAAAATATGACGAACCTCGGGGGGGTTCACCCCGTGTGCACGATGCAATTCATCTTGGCAAGTATTACAGGGCCCTTATCTCATCTTTCGAGCTCGTTTAAGACCCGTTTCGGCACCTCAGTTCTCTCGATTGCATCCGCTTCAATTATCCGCGGTCTTGTTCCAAGAATGGCCGCATCCACCCTAGAATTTACGCCACCTGTAAATTTTCATTCTCTCGCGGCCGGCTCGAGGTGAAGCTCACGCCGCGGAACTAGGTAGAGACCGTGTTATCTTCCAGAAGATTTAATGCTGATATAACGCGAGAAACTAGACACTCTCGGCTGGTACTTACATTAGGATTAGACTTCGGCAAGAGTAGTTCCCTCGAGCCGTTCAATCTTCGGAGATAATGCTCTCGTTGGATTGATCTGGCTGAATTTACGGCGCCAGATTATCATTTTTCTCGTGTTTAAGCACTATTCGCTAGATTAGAAAGTTATTATAGCAATGTTGTTACCTATATTGCGCCATCGACGATTATATTTCTTTTTTCCCCCTTTTTATGAAGTAGTACTAATGTACGTTAAACGTTATTTACCGAAGTTACGATTTCAGTAACTTGTTAGGCTTGGAATTTACGACCAGATTAATTTACTATCTTTACTGTATGTCGGTATCAAGGATACTTGCATGCGCTCCTGGCTGGAAAAATTTAGTCTCGATACGTTTATCCAGTGCTTAACTTTACGATCCTAATGATCAACGTATTACAAATTCACGTTGGACTAACTTTCAAAGTATATTTCCAATATCGACGTAATACATTCCAGCACACCTTTTAATTGGACCTAGTTTCATTACTCAATTTTTTTTTTTATAGTGAATTAAGGTCGAGTGTACAAGAGCCTAAGCAGTGTTTAAGATTAGACATATTAAAAGACTTACAAGTTTTTTGTATCAAATTAACAACCACATGGTCTTTTTAATATATATAAAAAACAATATGGCATTTAATAATGTTTGGAATAAATAAAATTGGTGATGAAATTGATAAGTGACTTACGATGAATATAACACGTATGTAAGTATAATGATGTTTTTCATTGCCATCTGTCGTCTGGAAGAAGGAAAACTTTGGCGTTTAATGGTGATTACAGATTCTATATTGAGAACCTTGGAATTCCAAAAACTTGGAGGTCCTAAGGACGACAGAGATCCAGGAGACTCGTGGAACTTGAAAAATTCTAGAACTTCTAGGACCCTCAAGGTTCCTAAACCCTAAGTCTTAAAATCTTGCCTTGCCCTCTGGTGTTGAGTTTCGTGACGTGTTGAATCCAAACTGAGCCTCTTGAGTTCAGAACTTGTGTTGATTTCCCTGAATCCCTAGAGTCCACAAGTGACATTCGTCTCCACGAATCCAAATCTAGCTAATATTGAATTGTGCTATTCCGAAGCAGATAGTGTCAGGCCCAACGAGTCTAGAAGTGGTCTCTACCACATCCCACGGGTCCATAACCAGACGTTATCGTGTCCTACGAATCCAAGGTCGACGGGTATCTAGTTCTATGAGATCAAGATCACCTGTATCAAGGCTTGCATGTCTAGAACAGACTGTTGTTATCGTATTCCTCGAGTCTGTTGTCATCTCTGACAGATGCCATGAGTTTATGAACGGATAATGTCTAGTTCTTAAATTATGAAAGCCTTCTTATTAAAACTTTATGAAGACAGAACCATCCATTCTTTGACACTGCGAATCTGGGACCGAGTGATACTGGGTTCCTTGACTCCAGAATCATCAGCTATATGGTAGTTTGTATTTGACTCCTTGTATCTCTCAGTTGGTTCAGTGAATCTAAACGCTGTTACTGTTCGTGCTTCTTCAATCAAAGTCTCTGGTTCTGAATGTGGTCTGTCAACTACCAATTAATATTAATCAAACTTTGAATAGAAACATTAAATCTACCGATTTAAATCTACCGATTTAATGTTTTTTCTCGTTAATTTCATGACTTATATAAATAACTAATTTTTTTGTACTGTATCTATTCCAGAGATTTCCAAGAATATGTAGAATATCATTGTTTATACAGTTTTTTTGAAAATTGATCCATGTGCGAATATTTACCACACCCACTGTATAGTCGCTGTGCAAACTTGTAAGGTCGCTTTTCAACATTCTTAACTTTATGTACACTAATGGGTCATCACCTTTTATCGAAATACACACGAACCTGTAAGAACCTTGGCTCGTCAGTGTCAGGTTTTACGAGACTGGGGTTGAGATTATGGGATACGAGTAATTCTGTAAAGTTACCGGCGGGATTCCTGAGCTCTGCATTGTTGATACCAGGTTTCATGAGTTTGCAAGCGTTGGTATCAGATTTTATGCGACGGTGCTGTGTTTCACGAGTCCAAGTGCACAGGTATCACATTGAACCTATAACTAACGAATTCTTCTAGTATCGAGCTGACTGTTACCAGATCTGATGTCGAATTTGACGTATTCTAGTCTATGTCGAGTTTAATGAGCCGAAGGTTGTAGTATCGATTCTTATTGGTTCAAAGATACAGTTTAGATTAGAGAATATTCTATATTTCTGAGCTTTGTCACATTGACTTCATGTAATTTCCAATTATTTAATTTACTACCGTAACATAATTCCCTTGTACAATTTAATGGATCTGTTTTAGGACGTGGATCGATTTCGATATGAAACTATTCCAACACCCTAGATAGTAGATATCTAGGTACAGCAATTGCGGAGTTTCTCAAACTCTAGATTGCGTCATGAAAAGTAATTTTAAAGGTTACTTTATCTTAAAAGAAGAATGCTCGATAGGATTGGTAACAATGGAACTACACTTCAGTACGATATGTTATATCATGCCTATAAACTAATTGCATTTTCATTGAATCAAGAGAACAATAGCCAAAGTAAAGTACGCGATAGAATCACAATCTGCAAAAGTGATGTAATCAACACAGGACTTGAGAGAAGTAAATATTTCTTTGTGAAAATAAAATGAATATTAATTTCATGGTGAATTATATATTAAAAAATGAAAGGTTCATAAATTCTTTCTTTCAGTGGCAACTAATATCCATAGCAGAGTGTTCGTCACAACCATAAACTACAAAATGATTAAAAAAGGGTTAAAATATTTTTTTTCAAAGTTATACGAAAGTAGATTACTTCCTAGAAAGTCAAATGGATCGCAGAGCTACGCGATATTAAAATGAGACGATTATATCTTACATCTAAATCTCAAAAACGTTCGATACCGTTTCTTTTTCTTTTATCGGGGGATAATATCGCATCCCACGATTATGATATTTGCATAAATTTCTTTTTAGCTGCGAGCGTTCGGCGTTCGCTATGTAAACGAAACCTTCCATCCGAGACGATCATCTTCGATTTTAATTTGCGGTTCAGTAAAAGTAGGAGGTGCAACGCACCGTGTTTTGCAGCGACCCCGACGCGTTAATTTACACCGCGTACGGGTACGTTTATTTCTTAGACGCGATCGGCAATAATTAATAAAGTCGCTCGCTCGTTTCGTCGTGCGTTAAAGGCGTGCCTCGAACCACCGGAGTACTCGGACTTCTTGTTTTTGCCACGAATGACTGCCGAAGGGACGTGTGCTGTTGCGCAGAGTGATTCTCGTTGCGTTAGTTGTGCCCCAAGAATTATATAAAAAATGTACAGTCGGTTAATTTGTATTCATAAAAAGAGAAGGAAAAGGCTGGTTAAAGTAGGTCTGAAAATTAATTGTGCAGGTGTAACATATGTGACTTTCTGTTTTAATAATCCGGGTGACACGTTAATTAATATTCATCAGATTTTATTTATAAATTGTAGAGAATTACTACTAGTTGCTTCAAAGTCAATTAACGTATCATGATAAACAGTGGAACGTCCGAAGGTGATAAATAAAGACAAATTTGATAGTGTCAGAATAAATGGTTATACAATATTGTAATGGTTGGTTCATAGACATTTTTTTAAAAAACGATCAAAATAATTTCTACTAGAATCTGTCATTATCTATCAGGAAGAACACAGACGAGCTATCGAAGGGTTTCGTTAATTTAGCAGCTCGTGCACGTACGAGATATTAGTTTGATATCGCGTTTGCGTGCAGAATCACCAGATTATTATCGACTTACAGTGATGGAGGTGCGAAGCGTGCCGACGATTTCGTGCGTCGAATTTATAATGGGATTTTCAAGTGAGCGCAACAAGCTCGCGCCTTTCATTATGAGAACAATTGTTTGTTCAAGAAAGTTGCTTCAACACGTCAACTGGCAGACTCGTGAAAATATCAAAGAGGTTAACGTTTTATTTCATGTCCATTGAAAACCACATAATCGCTCATTTGTCGTAGTACTCATTTTTGAAACAGCACCAAAATCACGAATCCTATCCAAATTCGTTTTCTGTAAAAATAATGCTGTCGGAACCATATCGTTGGAGAATGTGTAAACAAAAGTCTTGGCATATAAAATACCGCAACTTTAAAACTACGTAGTTTGTTATAATCGTACTTGATTTATATCAATCTTTAGAAAACGAGGGATATATAATATTTAGGACAAGAATTCCAAATTCTATATCTTATACTTTTCTAATATGTGCAAAATATATACGCAATATATTTTCATACAACGCAAGTTGAAAATCGTACGAGTAACTTCAAAATGGCTTAACTCGATTAAAAATGATCATACAGACTTCTTTCTTTTCCAATTACTTGTTCAAATTATTGTCGAACGATCTTCATTAATCTTCTCTTAATTATTAATTACCTACAAAGTAAAGAACAAACTCGTCTCGACGCAATCAAAATTGACAGAGTCGTGTGCATTTGTAGAATGGGAAAATTTTGCTGCATAATTTTGTTTCATAGTATGCGAGCAGCAGTATATTTAGGGTAACACCTACACCTGGCCCCAAACGTTCAACATATCTGGTCTATTCAAATTCTCTCATTCAATTATAATATCGGTCGATCGGATTATGAATCAACGAACGCTCAGACGTATTCGTACACGTTGTAGTATCGTTGCGAAGCGACAGAGTGGCGTCGGATGGTCGCGTGCAATTGTAAAATGAGTTCAATAATTGCTTGGAACAATGGCGCCGTTTATTTATAAGTCGTATCGTTTTCCTTCGTACGATTATCTTACGACGTACATGCTCGCCGATCTATTTACGTACACTTTCATCGGCATCGCCCATGAGCGATCTGACTTTCAGATAGTCTATCGATCTGCACGCTTGTATCATCGCTTATCGTACCACTTGTAAACGAGGATATTGCACTCTCATCGGGTTGCCGTTTCTCTGCTGTGTCTCGCGCTGCGATTATCAACAATTATTACGGCTGAGGCCACGCGTATGTGTTCCTTGGATGTTCATAATGGAACACGGTCCGCGAACGAATAAATGGAGTAATAAGAATTTCTAAATATGTACTCTCGCGTGGTCCGGATTATAACAGGTTTTCCACTATACTTGTACGATGATATAGGCCTGAGTACATTCGTGTTTTAAATCTATGATTAATATTCCCACTTGTCACTGGTAGAAACAATTTATAAATTATTCTTGTCTAATATGAACATAATTTCAAATAAAAATGTAGAATTCATTTAATTCTTGTAAAGAAGAGTTCGATCCTCTATTGGTTACGTTATTTTGTAGTTTACGGTTGCGATGAACACTCTGCCATGGCTATTAGTTGCTACTGAAAGGAAGAATTCATAAACTATACCTTTCTTAATACATGATTAAAAAGAAAATTGATTTAATTGTTATGGTATTTATATTAATATTCCTTGGAAGCTCTTTATTTATTACATCATTTTGTAGTTTATGCTTGTGATGAACACGACGATGTTGCAGTTGTGCAACAGTTGTCTCTGAAGAATGCGTCCAAAGTGTCAATAGCGTCTGAGCAAAGAGATGGTAGAAAAGGATCCCTTTCTATCCCTAATCGCTTCGAATAGACAAATCGACACACAGAATCCAAGAGAATCGGTCAACTGTTGTGCAACAGTTGTCTCTACAGAATGCACTCAAAGTGTCAATAGCGTCTGAGCAAAGAGGATGGAAGAGTAGGATCCCTTTCTATCGGATGATCCAGGCTGATTCGGAGCAACGTGACGTCGAGCTCGCCCCTGGCGCCGTGGGCTGTTTAATTTTAGGGCATTACGCGTGCAGGCGGCAGCCTGGCCGATGCTAAAGGGTTCCCTGGGTCGGTATTTGTCGAGATATTATCGCGAAAAGGGAAAGGAGAGAGCCATGGGTAACGAGGAGGGCGTGACTCTTCCTCGGAGCTGGGGCTCTAGGATGCCTCCGACACCGTTTCGCGAATTAGCCTCGTCTCTCATCATCGTCTCCATCGAGAACTGGGGAAATTGTCGTGACTGCAGGCTTTCCGGCGAATGCATCCTGTTCTCTGCAATCGTACAAACCCAGTTCTGCTTCACGAGAATTTTTTCGGTATCCTTCTAATGCCTGTTGTTGGCGCGTTACCATTTCTAGCTGCTTATCTGTTTTTCTTTTCCAAATCTATCATCTGAGATTAATTTTTGTTTCTTCGTGCAAGTAACCGTAGAAGGTAGAGTCAGATGTACGTGTTAGGTTTTTTTTTTTAATATGAATAGGGATAGAAAAGAATCTTTCTCTTCTATACTCTTCGCTCAGACGCTATTGACACTTCAGGAAAAATAACAGTTAAGCGAGTCTTTTGAATTTTCTGCTTTGATTTGATCGAATTTTCGTCTATTCGAATCGATTGAGGGTAGAAAAAGATCCTACTCTTCCACCCTCTTTGCTTAGACGCTATTGACACTTTGGTTGCATTCTGCAGAGACAACTGTTGCGCAACTGTTGAGCGATTCTCTTGGATTCTCTGCTTTGATTCGTCTGTTCGAAGCGATTAGACGAATCGTAGTAGAGAATCTCGGAGAATCACTCGACAGTTGTCTCAGCTGGGTTCACCCTTTGCTTCGTATTTTGATAAGCGTGCCAGCTCGTCGTGCATCATTGGTCAAGCACGACGCGAGCTCGCGTCTTTGGCGCAAATAGAAAACTAAGCGCGAACGATAAATCATTTCGCCGGACGTTTATATCGTTTTTTTTTCACCCTGGCAATCTGTGCTATCCACTTTTCATGTTTGATTTATCTAGGCTGGAATTTGGGAATTTTTTAGCGTTGATGCTGGAGGAATTACATTGGATAAACGACCAGATAGTGTGATGTAAAGGATCGAAAGGTATTGAGAATGTACTGTGGGACGAATAATTTTAGCTTCGCGTGAGAGATGGTGAAAGAAGAAGTTCCATTATATAATATAGAAAATCTAAATATACAGGATAATTAAACGCCTATACGGTAAATCCTACCTTCGATCAGACACACATCCCACGTCTGTTGGTATTACGATCTTACAATGAATATCAATGATCACTTGTTAGTATACGTGCTAACTGAGCTGAACGAATAGATTAACTAGGCAGTTGATCACTGACGCCGATCGTAGACGTGTCTTTTAATTCACACGCAGAAATATCTCCAGCGGGATATATCCAATCGAATGCCGTACTATTAAGAATACGCATTTACATTTACATCCGAAAATTCAATTCAATTAAGCAGAGTTTCAATTAAAATTAAATACATCACAGGATAAGGAATATTCGCTCTTATCATTTTTAATGATCAGACACTGGTACACGTTACCTCGATATAACAATAATTATTTCAGAGAGCAAGTAATAAAATTCTATCAACTATTAGGTGAACTGGAAAGTAATGTCGTTTTTTCAATTTGAAATACTTGTTTATCACTCACTAGCTCATTGATTTTTATCGATCTTGCATTCAAAATTTTTACACTAAATGGCAAAAAGCTGTTGATAACGAGGGCGACTACATAATTGATTAAAAAAAGGAATTGATTAAAAATTTCTTTGAATTTAATGTAAAATAAACCACATTACTTTCCAGGCCACCTGATATATCTCAATCCATTTTTATGAACACTCAAAGGAATTAATGGACGAACTTTCTTCGTCTAGTAAGTGTTTGTTGAATTTAAACCGTTATACTTCAAAAATAAATACTACGTAATGTATGAATAATTACGAAGATAATTGATTCGTTCCACAATGCATAGACGACGCTACATGTCAAATTTTTTGCCAATTAAATGAAAATCAGTTTTACAGCTCTTCGTCATCTTATGCCACTTTCTCCACTTATGGCCAGCAGTATAAGAATATTCTACGAGATTAAAACTTATAAATAGGGATCAACGGCCGTTTCTGCTCCGAAATAATTATTTCTGAGATACGTACTACGGAAACGAAGGAAGACAAGTCTCCGTCGCGTGTCGTTGATAATATTGCTACGGATCCGTAAAAAAGAATATAACGAAGACGATAAGTCTTCTACGCGGCAAACATCATCACGGTGACGTTGTTTGATCAAACACGTTATATCTGTCTCCTAACTTATATTTTCTGGCGGTCTGTTCTTCTACCACGAGCCGATGCGCGACTCGCTTCCCCTGTCGGATTCGATAGCGGAGCATCTAAAATATGTCGGATGAAAATAGATGCGGCAATGTTAGTCTGGACATTTTGCGCTCTTCCGTGCGACTGTGACGACGAATTTCGTGTTGGCGTTCCAAGTGAAGTATCGTTTGCTATGAAACCTGAATTCCTCGTGCATTGCGATGTCTCTCCTAGCCCGGTCACATTTGTTTTGACTGTCGAAATATTTATATCAAGTTCATTTCTTGCACATACATTGTGAAATACTAATTTTTCACAGTTTCATGAAAATTGTTATCGTCGAAAGTAAAATGAAGTCAGTTTTATTACGAAGAAGGTTTGATATGTTTCTTTCGTATATTACTATTAATAATGCAGTTTTATTAATAGAACATGAAAATTTAAATTGTAGTATACAAAAATATTAATATAGTTTTCCTATGCTGTCATTAGAGTGCAATTTTATATAAGTGTTCTTTCTGGATGTTTGTTATTCAATTTCGTCACAAGATTTACTGATTCAAACAGAATCGAAGTTCTTATTATATTATACTGTTTATTGGGCAAAGAAATAAACAATAAATAAATACTGCTTACAATTACTACGATGACAAATAAATATTAATGTTATATTTATGAATATTCACAGAATACGTTTAATATTTTGTACAAACGGTTTAAATTCAACAAACATTAGATGCAGAAAGTTCATCCATTAACTCTTTCATTTCATATTTCTCAATTACCATTCGCAATTATTCACAAAAAGCTCCTTTGCATCGCGAAACCCATTAAATAATCTCGAAAACTCTAGTACAGAACATCAAACGAGACACTTGATTAGCATTTCTGGACGACTGTAATCGCGATTGTTGTAATTTCGTCCGATTCACAGTAAATTATTTTCAGTACTTAAACGGGACCATCGATTACTCAGTCGAGATGCTCTTTTTCATTAAACGCGCGAAAGTTTATATCGATCGTATATTGTACAATTACCGGTTGCCTAGTCGCGCACACGCGAGAACGGCGATCAGCCATTATTATTAATTAGTTTGTTGATGTATGTTGATTACGAGCGAGCCACGGCTGTCTCGTGCGTCGATTTACGTGGAACGCGACGTTTCAGCAACGCCGTCACATAGGAAATCCGCGCGGTTCATTGACGCCCACTTAATGGCACGTTGGCAGGAGCCGGTGACAGATTATTAGGCGAGCCATCTGCTAATGCGGATCTTCCACAGCGTTAGAGCGCAACCCCCGGGTCTATCGTTGGCCTGGCTGAGAATTTACACCTAAACCTTTAAGATAGCATCGCCGACGCACTGTCGTCGGGCTCGATACCTGATGAGCCATCAGCCGTTACCTTCTTTCTCGTGGGACTACCGCGGGATGGAAGCCTTTTCAGGCTCGAATTTATCGCGCTTACCCGAAGAATGGGAAACTAAGTGGAAAAGAAAGTGCTACAGATGTGTAGCAGACGCGACACGTGAGAGAATAAAATTTAATTGAAGACGATATTTTCTAAACGTGCAGCCTTTCTAAACGTGTAGCCTTTCTAGGTAATTCTTTATGGATCTTGGTTTAAGTTTCTTAGAGTTTTTTTCTTATTGTCTGTCGAGTTACTTTTTCTAATTTTTGTTACTCGATATTGTTACTATTGTTAATAACTCGATATGGAGTTATTGACGGAAATAGTATTTCTTTGATATGTCATCAACTATTTTTTTAATATAAAAATTTGGCTCGACGGGCTGTAACGATGTTATTAACTTTCGATAATATTTTGGAATTTTACAGAGTCATTCATCCGAGGGGAAATCATGGACACCATGAAGCAATGTATTGCAGAATGAGGTCAACAAGTATTGTTACGATTAATTGAATAGTGGTATTTTTCATTAACGGAAATAGTATTTCTTTAATACGTCATCAACTAAACAAACACATGCCTACAAAAGGATCGTTTTAATTTCATTCCACACAAATGCAAGTTATTAATCAAACATTACTAGAATACTATTTAAAAAATACTCAATTAAAATTCAATAGCCAAAACTGTTCCTAGACCAAGAAGGACCACACATCTTCAAATTTGAAAGAGTGAGAATTTAAAAATAAAATTGCTTTCTAATAGCCGGTTCCCAAAAATAAAAAAGTCGTCGATTGATTTAAATCCTCCATGACGTTTAATATTTACACAGAGCCTATAATTGACTCAACTGGCAATTTACACCTAAACTTTTCAGATAGCATCACCGCTGTCGTCGATAGGATACCTGATGCACGTAATTCGTTTCCTTCGATCTCGTGGGACTACCGCACGATGGAAGAATCTTCAGCTTCGAATTTATAGCGCGAACCTTCTCCGCCAGCGCGTGAGAGAATAGTTCGATTGTAGAAGAAATTAACAGTAGCGAAGTCGCACGAAAGCGACGGACACGAAGGCGTTTCTTCGACCATTTAACCGTAGAAAGTAAACAGTAATAAAATGTTTATATTGACCGAGACTTGATGGGAAATAATTGGGTTTGTTTGCTCGACTCCAGCTCCGCGTCCGTCCAGCTACTTTCTCTTTGGTAAAATTTGTTCTATAGCGCGCATCAATTTGTCAACGGTTTTATTTGACAACGGGTTCTAATAACTGTTCCTGAACGCTCGTTACGCGACTCGTTTTTTTTTTTTTTACCATTCGGCGCGCAAGATTGGGTAACAAGTTCTTTTGGACTTCTGATACGCGTACGTGCACTTCTGTGAGCGTTAGATTGAAACGTTGCGCGCGAGTCAAGGTTTCTATTAGTGCTGGACAAAATTTTATTCAAATGAGAGATGGTGAATAAAAATAAAGGGTTTTCCAGAAGGGGTACTAGAGTTTTCTTTTTAATAACCAAGTGTGCTTGATCGCGACCAGAGTGCTCCAACCAGAGTGCTGAAACAAATGAAAAAGGTTCTTAATCTGTATGAGTTATTGTACGAACTACGATAAGAAGAAAATATTGAAAAACGACAAAATGGTGTCATAACAAGAAAGTATCTTCTGAATGGACAATAATCAAAGCATCTCGGTGTTGACTGAACGTATCCTGCGCAAGATGTCTGGGGCCGAGAGTTCAGAGTCCTGCGCGTGTGTTACGGGGAATAATAACTTACCGGAACAAACCATCGGTAATAAATCAGTATCATTAGAGAATTGGCCGCGCCTTTCACGTTTCCTGGTCGCTTCTTGAGCCGGTCGCGAGATTTACGCAGGCCATAAAAATCTATATCGTGCGACGGTGGCCTCATCCCGCCCTCGGTCGCGGCGGAGACGAGGCCGATCCTCTCGAGTCCAAGCATAATGTGAATTATGAAGGCCAATCGGAAAGAAATGTCTTCTTCCAGTTCGCTTTCGGCGGACGGTTGAAAGGGTGTCTTCGCCGACGCAGGCTTATGCAGTGGTCGGCGATTTTATAGTCGTTTCTAATGGTCGGTAAGCGGAATGGATGGCCGCTTTCGCACGCCTGACGTTTATGTTTGTTGCGAGCACGCATAAATAAACGGATGATCTGTATTGTGAAAGATAATTGCGTTGCGGTTTCAGGCGGAGATTGAAGCGCGAGATGGGATTGCACGCCGGGACGACTATGTCGCGATAGGAAATTACTTTCGCTATTGACTCTGGAATGGCAGTTGTTCGATGCGACTTCTGTGGTCGTTCCAGAGGTCTCTTTATCGGGTTTTGCGTGAGAAGAGTTTTGTAGTATCTATGGATGAAAGGAAAATTAATCGTAAAATATGTTGGTATATTTCAGGTAAATTTGGTAAACTTTTCACAATAAAAATGACAACTAAGTCACATTCTTAGCTGAACATCTCAGTAACTGCTCTATCGAATAAACATTATGAATAAATTGCTACACGGTGTTTTTACATGTCATCTATTATAAGAATAAATTCTAGACAATTCTATCATGAGATCGTATATCACCAGTTAACTATGCATTGTTCTGTCTGTGTACCTGTAATGATGTACACTTACCACTCGAATAAGTGAACGTCTCTGTTACGATTCATTTTCAGACATATCTTTATTAAAGGCCATTTCTGTTCCTTCTATCAGTTCGTTAGAGTTATTATATCGTCAAACGCACTATAAAGATCGAATTTAATGACATTTAGTTTCTTAACCCGTAGGTGGGTAACTTCTCCATCGTAAATGCCCACGTACGTATATGTCTAGTTGAAAAATGGAGGAAGTTCATTCAACGAGTCTTGTACGACATCAAATGCGAATGCAACCTAATTTATACTAATGCGAACATTATGATACAGTTGGAGAGAGCAATCTTTATGCGCGCAAACGAAATATCGATACAACATCAAGAGATATTGGCTATTTGATATTATAAATAAGAGATTCGAAATAATTCTAATTGAAGTCGATAATCGTAAAAATAATTATCCTAAAAGACGTCGTAAAATAAAAATTCAGCGCAACATAGTAAGTGTGGCCATCAAATATAGGAAAATGTTAATGTTAATAAAAATGTATTATGTATATGCAATATATTAAAATACTATATAAAATATATAGAATATAGAATAAGAATCAGGAAATTGATATATGTGTACATATAATATGTATATACAATATTATTTAATCATGCGTGCGTATATTATAGTATGAAATTTGTGTTAATCTATATGAGAATATACAGAAATGCAAAAATATATAAAATATCAACAATACTGTACGTATTATACCATTTCGAAAATTAGATACACTTTTTTTCAAGTTTAAATTCTTTTTCTGTACCTGAGAAAATATGAATTTGCAATATTTGCATAAACAACTGTAATCTAATTATAAATAATTTACCTAAATAAAATACCTCTAAAACAAAGAAGAAAACAACAACATAAGAAAATTTTAATTTTCTTATTACAGAATACCCGATCTTATCGAACAGAGATCTTCGTTGGAAGTTCGCTTGAGTTTGCTGCGTTTCCAAAAGAGCGAAAATCGTGCGGGATTCATGCATCTCATTTGTGGCGCGCTCGTGCCAATAAAAAGCGTGTAAAAAATATAAGTCGATGCGGCAAGAATGTCCGTACACCGCAACGCGTTACGCATAATTCTAGCGTAGACGAGCATTCGTTGAATGAAAATCGAGAATCCTCGAGGTCCTCGTCTCCACGGTTTCTTCACACGTATGTATATGCGAGGGATATGAACGTTGCGTCAGGATGCTGGCAGGATAACGAGGGAAGTTTACGACGCAGAAATACCGACACTTTATGTCCACGAAAAAATTGTTCAATCGCCTCCTTTTATTGCAAACGTACGCGGCGCGACCAGCCCCGCGGAAATATAACCGGGAAGCGTGTTCATCGACGCTTTAAAAATAAATAGACGAGACGGGAATACCGTTTCTCATAAAATATCCCGTGATCCCTGGTCTTATGCTGCCCAGGGACGTTCAATGAAACTCAAACTACGAGTCCAATCGCTTTATCAAGACGCGCAGCGGTCCGAATTCTAGAAAACCCGACCGAAAGTCGACGGAATCTTTGGATTCAAATGTATGTTTATGCATCAGGGTATGCCAGGTCGCTGATTTCAAATTCCAAGTTGAAATTATGATACGTAAAATACCGAATCGAATATAATCCATTTATTTGTTGATGGATGATTGTATTTAAATGTTGACGAAGTATTCAAAAAGTTCTCGATGTTGCTGATTCTAAATTTGAAGTTAAAATTACAAAATAAAAATGGTGAATTTGATATAGCCGACTTATTTCTCGACGAAGGGTCGTATTTGTATATAAATGAAATATAAAAAAGGCTTCCGACGTGGCTGATACTAAATTTGAATTTAAAATTATGAACTACAAAATGGCGAATTGAATATAACCGCTTTATTTTTTATGGATGGCTAACTCGTCATTGTATACCAAAGGCTTAACCCCAATTTAATTTTTAGCCTTAACTTGGACTAAAATTACTATGGAAAAAATACAAAATAAATTTTAATAGTGTCATTTTCAAGGAAAACTGATCTTTCCTCGCAAACAAGGACATTTCCCCTAAACGATAGCTTCGGTAACTTTTAAATTTCGTGTCCTGAATTATGAACACCAGGTCCGGAAGGTTAAATTACCTGCGAATCTGTCGAAACGCCAGAAGCGATCGCGCCACCACGGTCGCAACAAACAACACGATGTTTCCGCACAGAAAAAAGATCAGCACGTACGCGAAGTAGCGGAAAGAAAAAGCCGCCCGTGCGCCGATGTATTTATCGAAACGTGACGGGCGACGAATGGGTCGGACAGGTGACAATCCTTAGTTACAACTGCTTCGCATCGTCGAAAGCTCGTAGATCGGCGAGACACGTGAATGCGATAGCCGATGCGTGGCACGAATAAGGCATTAAAAAGCGTTATTTATCGGCGGATCTGCAGTCACGGGCAAACACACAGATGCCATCCGCGCTGCACGCCGGTATTAACATTAAGATTCTCACCGTACGATACCGCGGCGCCGGTGGAAAAAGAAAACCGACTGTTCCGAGTGGCTGTCAAGCAGGCTAAGACGCACGGCCGCCGCTCGTTTGCTTGGTCCTGCTCCAGTCAACGATTACAGAATGCAATCGAACGACCGAGAAAATCGAGTGCCCGAGACCGCGACCAAAGGAGCTCTATAATCCTTCTAATCTCTCCAATCAGGGGACGGGGGTATACGTTACACGCGTGGCACGTACTACTAATTTATGCCCGTGCCTCGAAAGTAAATACGACGGAAACCACCGCGCCGAATGGGGAACGTCGAATCCCCCGAGACACCGGTATCGTGAGAAAAAAATTTCGAGTTCTGAAAAAGTCACGGCTTAGGGCCGGTTTCGAAGCTGCCGCTCGCTGCTTGGGATGTTGGCGTCGCCTCGTGACGAACGTCGCCGCCTTTCGTCGGTCGCGGATGCGAGGTGGGATCGGTGTACATTGTTTATATTGCAAGTGGTACGCCGTGCACGGATGTAATAAGACGACAGAGATATTACAGACAGAGCAGACGAGACAAAGGCTTGTCTGTAAGTGGAAATGTAACAACGTTAAAAAGAGAAAAAAGACGAGGTAATCCATCTATCTCTGTTGTTTTATGAATGCGAATGTAAAATATGTGTGTCGTTATTAAAAGTATAAACGATAGCCATCCTTCGTTAACGTAAAAGACGCGTAGAAAAAGAAAAGACAACGCGATACTCTATTTATCTGTCTTCTTTTATCAATGCGAATGTAACATATACATGTATGTACGTATTTATTAAAAGTATAAACGATAATCATCCTTCATTAATACACTCGCGACCGCTGACGTGAATTCGCATCACTTCTATTCGTGGTTATGGAAAAATGATGAAAAGCTTGTTATTTTATACTATTCGGTGTAATATACAGCAAAAACGAATATTTCTCTGAAAAATAATAAATAATTTTAGCTGATCAAAATTTCCTTTTTCTAAGACCAGATACAAATGAAATTTTCTGTAGGAAACAGCTGACATCTCAAAGGTTTCCGTGTGAAATCGATTGAAAAAATTAACAAATGTCCTCGAAAGCATACCTAAAATATTCCCAAGGTTGCAACAAATTTAAGTAAATTATTCTCCTCTATAAAAGAAATCATAAGAAACCCTGAATATTTAGCCTCACGACTTCCTCCCTTAAGGATTCAGTCGTCGAACTTTCCTCCTCGGTGTTCGTTTGCTAGAAAATAAATTGCCATCGCGAAATATACGCCGTTCGCTTTTTACTGCAGCGTACAAAGGGTTCCGTGACGCAAACGAGTCAACCGCGAACGCCGCACGAAAGCGAGAAGACGCGGAGCGTTTGCGATCATAAAAATAAAAACGTGAATCTAGAAGAGTCTTCCTGGTTCTCCTGACCGGAAGCGGCTGGTATTGGTAAGAATGACTCAAGCCACGGCCCTCCGCCCGCTCGGGACTAATTGAGAAATGGAGCAAATCGGATCTACCGGATGAATAATTGTTTACACGAGTACGGGGCGGGCGTTTAGCGTGTCGGACGTGTTCTGCGCAGTGTATCCATCGCGCCTACTCATCCGTATCCCCTAGGATGAGAGATCGAGCTATGTTTCGTGCACCGAGATGCCTGATAGCCTTCTGGGGCGAGGTCTGCGCCAAGGGATCGTTTCCTGCGGATCGTTCAGGCGATGACTCGAACGTGAACGTCGTTGAACCAGTCCAACGGTTCCTGTAACGTCTGCGATCTAACAGCATTTTGCATCTATGCAATTGTAATAGGGTATTTGAACAGAAAACACGAATGAACTCGACATATTGGGAGTGTATGACAATGGCGTCGCCAGAGTTAATGTTGATTATTGTTAGTAACGTAAAGGAACGAGGGGTAGACCTGGTTAGTTTCTTGTCTTTGATATTTCACGTATAATAAAGTACACACACACACGAATACAGTGGATATGGAAGAATAAACTGGATTAAAAATTGATTTTTTATATTGTTCAATATGTGTATATGTGTAAGGATATTTATTTAGAGGTTCGTAATTTTTAGAACCGCGTAAATTTCGGCTGTTTAATTTACGTATCGTAAAATTCAAATTCGGTATCGGTAACGGGTGAAAGAGAGGCATCAACGCTCGTAACTTGGTATACGGGAATTTTTTCGGGTCATTGATTCAAAATCTGAACTGAAAATTTCAAAATTTAAAATGGCGGATCCAACATGGCAAGACAAAATGCGAAATGTGACTAAAATGGATGTGGATAAAACTTGGTGTACAAGGGTTTTTGAGGATGCTGATTCTAAGCCTGTACTTACAGTTTGAAAATTCAAAATGAAGGATCTAATATGGCGAGCTAAAATGCGATAAGTGATTCGAATTGGATGAAACTTGGTATACAGAGGTTTCCGTGGTCGTTGATTCTAAATCTGGTCTCAGAATTTAGAAAATCAAAATAATGGATCGAATATGGCGGATAAAAATGTGAAGTCTCTTTTATCTCTTAAAAAATAAAGTCTCTTTTGGAAAACCCTTTCCAACGATAACTCGCATTTCTCAAGTGTCAAACTTCTCATCGGAGAGAACGTTCAAATACTTAATCGTGACTCACTGTATGTACATTGGCAACAGCTTTGCGCCCAACAAAAGCACATACATTAACACACCCTGAACATGAAATCGTATCTCGCGCCAGAAGATATATGGTAAGTTGCTCGGTACAAGGCGTGTTGGTATAATTCACCGTTTCAATTTGTTTCGATAATTAATGGCAGAGCATACAACCGTTACGTATCAGATCGTAATAGAAGAAAAAATTCTCTCGTCGGCCAAACCCAAAAGGCACTGGCGCTTTGACAAAGTGGAGTTTCACGGGTTTATCCACCGGCCATGGGACAAAGGTGCGAAGATGAGCCGTGGGATCGGCTACCAATTTCGAACTCCCATGAAGCCGACCGAGTTGAACGTGCATCCACATACATAAGTTTACATAATGCCGACACGGTGGTCATCGTCCATAAAACCTTTTCTCCCCTCGTGTTAGTACATCATCGACGGTACCCTGGCCGTGAAACGAGTAACAATAAAAGTTTCTGTTGTCGAGTCATTTGCTGGTCGGTGGGTACAAATGAGTTTCTTGTATGTACATACCTACGTACGATTGCATTCGACGAGAAACGTGGAGACAATCGTGGAGGTGGAATCTACAGTTTTGAATTACTGCGTGACTGTGTTAACCATGTCACTGCACAACTGCATCGGTTAGTTTATTGTCTCATTCCTTAAGAGAGGCAAGCATAGAATGGAAGATAAAAAAGATTGCCTTACGCTATTGCAAACATTAATAGCATTCAAAGTATTTTTGTATCTTTTGTCGTTTTTTCTTTGATTGTTTATCTTTTTATTGGAGCAAAATTTCAATCTTGGCGATTTTTCTGTTTTAACCCTTTGCGCTCGAGGCTTCTTTTCTTAGCATTCTATTGCCATGAATTCTAAGTTATCTAGATTTGAGAATAAAGTCACCTTTACCTCGCCGACAATTATTTTATTGACACTTGGAGCTCCGAAGAAATTACGCCTAAAGAAACATTAGGTATTGTAGATTTGCTGCGTGAAACCGAATGGTGACTGAGGGTCACCTCTCGAGTGCAAACAGTTCATTATGACAAATACTGTAATTTTCTATTTAATCTATCGGTCATTTCTCGATATTCTACATTTGTACAGTTAAGAATACACTTTCCAAAAGTGTCCTATTAATTTGAAAGATATACTTTCCAGGTTTTCACTACCAAATTTTTCTTTTTCTTAAGGTAAGGTGATTAGAACGTGGATGGAATTGGTGACGTGATTCTAATGCCGTGACAAATCGTACTCTAACTGTTAACCCCGCTAATATTACCACTGACGACGAGTCTCTGCTCGACAACGCCAGTGTCAGTATAAGAGGTCCTCGATCACGTTAAAGTGAAGGAAGGTCGGTGTACACGCAGTGTCGTCTTTTCGTCTGTCGATCTCAACGGGAAGAGAGGTACATTCCTCGGCGCCTTTACGTGACAGATTTCACGCGTACGTGTCCAATAAATGCATCTTGTATCTTGTCATTTATTTAAGTGGCTAACTATTTAAATTAGGTCAATTAGGTGAACGTCGATTGGTGGATTTTTAGGAAACTGGCAGCTATAGAATTTCCACTGGTGTTCTTGTATCCTGACTCCAGCTGTGAATAGAGTAATGTTGAGTAATAATTTACAGAAGAAGGGCATTCCTTTATTGATTCACCACAAACGTGTAACACATTAAATTACCTAAATGCTTTCGAGAGGTTTTATTTTCTTTTTGGCCTAGTTTGGAAAAATGAGCGTTCTTCAGAACTAAAATCAATCGTTCTCTTTTCAACTAAATTAATTTTTTTCAAAAATCCAGTTTGCCGATGCTTAGACAATTTAATATATTATTAAAAAATGCTCGATTTCTTAATTTTGAACAACCTAGCTCTGATCATCGCGGACTATTCATGTAAATATTAACAGCGACGCAACTTTGGTAATTTAAGATATTTTTAAATACAAAAATTGCAGTACATGTAGTAAGAAACGTTCTTTCAAATACCCTTAGCACGTTATTTAGCAAAGTACACGAACGTGCCTTGCTCGAGTACAAGCAATTGAGTTTTCTCGAATGTAAACAATTTTTATTATCTATACTAAAGTAGTTAAAATGCCACCAATGTTTACAATCGTGTAGGGCAATCTTTTAACACGTTATTTAGTGAAGTACACGTATGTGTCTTGCCAGAGTGCAAACAATAAGTAATCCTGAATGTTCATTCATCCGTACGATTCAAGGACCTTGCTACAAATCTCTCAGGCCTCGCCCAAGCGAATCGAATAAGCAGCAATCGCTCAAAGCCTCTCAGTTGGCATAAGCACCTGTATCGATCTGCATCGCCTATCATCGGATGATGGATACGCGAACTTTCAAAAAATTCAGGGACAAGATGCCCAAGCGGATCAAGAAGATGATTGCATTGCAATTGAAATGGAAATCGGAGGACAAAACAGAATTCCTCGTAGAAGTAACTTTGAGACTATAAAGGATACTTTTATTATTTATTTCAGAATGATAGGAGACTGTCGATTTTGATTTTTTAATATTGACATAAAATTTTATTAGATTTGACTTTAACAAATGTTTAAATGTCAATGAAATAAAAATGGTGCTCAATTGTAACCAAAATTGCTGTCTCTGTTTATGATGGATGAAAATTTAGCAGTATGAAGTAATCAAGTAGTTCACGAATGTGCAACTTTGAGACCACAAAAGATAGTAACTGTTATTATTGATTCTAGAATGATAGGAGCCTGTCGATTTTGATTTTTCAATATTGTCCTGAAGTTTTCTTAGATTTGAGCTCAAGGAATTCTTGAGTATCAATGAAATAAAAATCATGCTTAATTGTAAAGCAGAATTACTTTTTTTCTACGCGTGATGGATAAAAATATACAAGTATAAAATAATTATAAAGTTCGCGAATGTGCGACTTTGAGACTCGACAAATACTTACTGCTATTACTAATTCTATAATGACAGGAGTCTGGTGATTTTGATTTTCGAGTTCATTTAAAATCTGCTCTTCGACTGAAATTCTATCAGATTTGAGTTTAATGAATTTTTGACACTCGACGAAATAAAAATGATGCTGATTGTAACCAAAACTGCTGTTCTATATATGATGAATAGCAATATACGAGTATAGAATAATTAGAAAATTCACGAGTGTTTTTGTAATGGAAGAAATTGAGGACATAATTGTGGAACGTATCGCAGAGGCGAATGGAACGAACGATAATCCATTGGAGCTCCTCGGTCGGAATAAGCACCTGTCTGAATCTGCATCGCCATCGTCGCCTGATGAATACGCCAAGTTTCAAAGCGTTCATCAGGAAGATGCGATGTCGGACGCGGCTGCCTACGCTCTGGTAAGCCGATAAGTGAACATTTTTCCAGCGATCCAAACAATGTTTCATGTTTAATGCATCGACATCGTTTGATCTAACGCGCGACGTCAGTCTCGTTTCCGTGGGCGTGACTATTTCAGGTGTCGAGCCACGTTGGCGGTGTGCAAACAAGCGAATCACCGCGATCGACACGATCTTTGTGTTCTTTCGCCGCTGAATGATCCGTACTCGTACACCTACTCGTTTCAGGAAACTTGATCGGGCCTGTAGATTCCGTTTAATCCGTTTAAACCGTTGCCAGCGGCGGCTCGTCCGGAGGCAACGTCGTATTAAGAGGACGCATCGGACCGTTTTGATGCCGAAGAACACACAACGGACACGAAACACGCCTGAGAACACAAATAAGGCTACTAAACCTTGCTACTAAGAACGGTTCTGAAAGGCTGAGCGTACGTTGGACTGTACCTTGCGTATATTCGATATCAAATTTGTTATAAAGCCTTCATACACAAGGATATAACACTTTCGTCACAAGACATTGTTTTACAAAACATTCGAGTAGTTTTGTAATTACATGCGATTCCTCGACTTCTGTGTATTATTCTGTATCATTATACAGGGTGCACCATGGATAGAATTATCGAACTAGATTTTCTCGAAAATGAAGCGTCAAACGAGAAATCGTAAAATTAGTGCAAAATTCATTCTTCTTTCTGCTCCGTCTCCGTCAAATCGATATCATCAGCTTTTCTAGTGGCAAAACCATACAAAAATGGAGCTGCCTTCTTATTCCATCGCACCCTCTCAATTTCTGAATACTTTCCGAATAAGAAATTCAAAAGATACTCTTCTACAAGACCAACAGATAACTCTCTCTCCAGTGTCCACTCTTCCATCGACTAAATTCTTACGCGCCTTCGCGCTTCACACGCAATCGTTCACTTCGCAGGAAGCACCCTGTATAAAGATCTACTCGCAGTAATTTGTAACTGTTACGGAAGAGATACCCCGTTATCTGTAGTTTCTTCATAATTTGATAGTTCCGTGGTCGCGGTACATAAAGGCGGCTCGTGGACTATCGACAATGGTTATCTCCGTTCAGGTAGCTCGTTTATTTTGTTTAATTTAAATCCGACGACAGGACGTCATCGGTGGCTCGGATCTGAGCGATCCGATCGTTCGAATATCACGGGAGCAGAGATCGTCTCGTGTCGGGCCGATAACGGCCAGGATCGGGGGACCGTTCTCGAAAGGCGCATACGTAATGGCGTCCCCCACGAGAGGCCTCCGAGGACGTAGCCTCCGATGGAGGCAGGTGAATGTTTGACATTCCTGTCGTTGGTCGTCGGTTTTAGCGCCCGTGACTTTTAATTGTCGAGAGATCGGACTTCAAACACGGACACCCCATAAAAAAAAAAAAAAAAGAACCGCAGAGAGAAGCGAAGCCAGCTCGCGACAAAAAGTAAAACGATATTGTCAACAATGAGGCGACGCGCGGTCCATCCGAAACGGTGCTTTTCGAAAATCCAACCGCGTAAATTTCGGCTGGTTTAATTTACGTATCGTAAAATTCAAATTCGGTATCGGTAACGGGTGAAAGAGAGGCATCAACGCTCGTAAAAGATACGTCTGCGCGAATTTATGGTCTCTTCCTTATCTGTACCTCCGCACCAGTGAGTCCTAAAGCGAACAAATTGGAGACATCGGTGCCGATTTTATTGGTTTGAATTGAATCAAGTTTTCCTTGGTTGGTATGTTGTCGGTAAAAGTGTGCGTAGATGTCATTGTTTGGCGTTTTCTGTGGAACCTACTAGATACGAGTAGTATATTTATCACGTTTGATTGAGTACTCAGGAAATTGACCTATGCCAATGATGCAAAATGATGGAATAATGAATATAAATGTATGTTTGCAATATTATCAGATAACTTGCAAACAAACTTTAAAACGAATTTAAATAATTATTTTTTATTAATACGAAAGCAATAGTACACCTACTTCAATGTAAAGAGGTGACGTACATCTTTGTTAGTAATTAAAAATGGCGAACAATGAATATAAACGCATATATTCAAAAGCAAAATCACATTATATATTTTCATTTGTACATGTTACTAGATAACTTGTGAACAAACTTTTACATATAACTGAGTAATTATTATGTATTTAATATAAAACACAATAGTACATTTATTTTATTTGAACAAATCCTACTAAACGTGTAAAAATTATTAAAAATACCTATACAGTTAAAAAATGATAGACAGAGTTTCATATGGATTTTACAGAGACGATAAAATTAGTGATAATAATAATTACTACTTTAGAATAAAATTATATAATTACGATTTTATAACATAAATATACTGCATATGTATAATATACAAACATATTATATCGTCATGCAACACCCAGCATTTAAATTTCCCATTACAAAATCAGAATAACCAAATGGACGATATTCTTAGGCCTTCGGGAAATTTCGGTAAACCTTAAAAATAGAACTTTTCGAGCCACCCGCTACGTATTTCCGAGTGGAGTAAGAATGAGAGTTTTTCGGACGAGTGGACGAGTGAAAAGCGATAACAGTGAAAGTCGGCGTGGGCCCCTATCATCGGGATTCTACTAAATTCTGAGTGGAACCCATTGTGATAAGGGCAACATCGAAATTTAATTAAACGTCCAGATTGACAGATTTACCTTTTAGGAAGAGTTCGTAAGCGTGGACCGTTACGTGTCTCTCTACCCGACCTAGCTCCACGAAATTGAATTGAACTGTTTCTCGGAAAGGTAAGGAAACGAAGTTAATCATGCCCGACGAGTTCCTGAAAGGCGCCCATGCGCAATAAAGTATAGTTAACAAGCAAAACGGAAGCCTTATAAACATGCGAGACACAATTTAGGATCTTCGTCGTGAAATTCGTAAATACATTATTTAGAGTAATAGGAGAGAGATGGTTATCCAAGGAAAATGGATAAATGGGGAAGTTAAATAGTTATTCCAATGAAATTACTAATGCTTCGAATTCTGTTCATAATAAAATAATTCAGTAGACTGCGGATGTTTATCCAGATTCATGTTTTGTCTTCTAAATGTTGTAACGTGCATGTTTATTCTTTATATTTTAAATATTTATGCATTTGTACGCGCCCTTGTATATTTTTCCATATTTATATTTGTCGTAAATGCATAAATCTTTGCTGTCTGCGAATCAGACATTTAACAGAAGGACAGAACGAAGGAGACTATAAAACGACCTTCTTCAATTTCGTACTCAAATTAATTGAAACGCCAGTCAGAACCGTTGGGTGCAAAAATATTAAAGAAACATTCTAAATGAGATTAACGAATGCATTTAAACCAAATAATTCAATCCAAGGCACCTGAATACCATCTAAAAATATTGTCATTAATAATATCGTAATGGAGACATTCTACCAGCTCGTTCTTCTTTTAGTTTCCCCAATCATTTTGCGCATCGCAGTTTCGTAGAAAGGCGATTGACATTCAGAATCGATCGGTGAGATCTGAAGGGACTTTCAAAACGCGTGTTTTCGGGGGACCACCGACCACTGGTCACCATAAAATAATATTGTCCGACCGGATGCCTAACTACGCTTCGGAACCGGACAAACTATTTTAAGTCAACCGCGCAACCTCTTTGTTTATTTATGAGAGCAGTGCTTTCGTGATTTCGTCGGAAGATGTTATTACAAGAACCTTCTTGCGCGGGAAACGATTAGGGAAACGTCGCAGGATGTATGCGATGATACCGGTTCTGTCACCGCGACTACTTTGGTCCGACGTTTCTGAGAAATTTTTCAGGCGTCCGTATCAACCTCCTTGTGAACGGTTCTTAAGTTAGTTTAATTATTGTCGCATAGAAGTAATCATTAAAATATTCATGATTCAATTTTGAAGCAATACGATACTAATGCAAAAGATTGATACACTGCGGAGCATAATTGTAACACCACTTACATTTTTAAATGTTCTGAACTTTTGAACAGGAATGAGAAAACATCAATTTTATGAGCTGAAAGGATATAATAAAGAACAGATTTTATGTTAATATATCTGAATTTATTTTTCGTTCCACACAACAGATTTTATTTCATACCGATTTAAAATTTATGCTGTAGATATCATTGAGATGCATTTAGAAAAGTATCGAACAAGGTACCTAACGATGAAAATATTACAAAAAAAAGAAATAATTGCTTAAGAGTACCTAACAATGATAACAAGTATCTTATTAAATAGTAGAAATTCCCTCCTTAATTTGAATTTCGTTAGAATCAATTCGGACGATTCCACGCCGAGTTATAATATATAAAATAATAAAAACTAATTATTATACTTTTCCTTTGTGTCCTTTTAAAAGAAAATCAATGTTATCAAGTTTATTTCAATTATAGAATATAAAATTGTACAAATTGTCATAATAAATCAATCTACAACAAACGTTTTTTATTTGACTTGGTTTACCTCAATAATTCATCATTCTAAAACTGATCACTTACTGATCTCCTTAATGGATATTGCAACGATCCTACTCTATTTTACAACCCTACCCTGCCATGAAAGACGTACATGCCAATATATTATGACGTACAGTACGAACCAACGATAAATCAAATTATAAACTACAGTTGAATGATAAATAATATTTACTAGTGATTTCAGCGTTTAGAATTCCAACGAAAACGACTAGTTTATCCTAATTTATCACATTAATTCATCAATCGAAATAGTTCCTACACTATTTTACACCGAAAGAATTACATTCTCGAACAGTTAATACGTGCAGCACGATCCAATGGTAAATCAGCACTCCAGATCGGCCACCGCACGGAATATTCCGAGAGCAAAGAGTTAACACGAATAACATCGTAAGTGTTCCACTTGCACGCACGGTCATCCCAGTGTCCATTCTTACAGAGAAAAGTGGCCGTACAATGGGATAAGAAGCACTGTGGATCTTTTCGTTCAATTCAAATTCAAGATGATCGATCAATAGCGCCGGAGCAATGTTAGCCGCGGTACAAAGATACACAGGAGCGCATTATCAGCGAAAGAGGACACTATTGTTAGCTCCTTGGAAAAAGATTCGTTGGGACAACGCGAGAGGCTGGTCCTCGAACGACAAATGAATTGCGATTGCAGGACACACACTTCAGGAGTCAGATGCCTCCAACGTAGAGTTTACAACAGTAATTGCATCACAATATCTAGAAAACATCGTCGTATTTGCCGATGGCTCCATGAAGAGTACTGAATATCCTCGAGAGTCTTGTATATCTGCCCTCGGGTGAATTCAGAGAGCAGTGGTACGAATTGCTCTTAAGAGGTACTAATAAAAAAGTAAAAACTACGATGGTCAATATAATCGTAGAAATTCTATATCCATAAATCTAGAGAAGAATATTTATATTTGCATAAGGTCTAGTTAGAACTATGGTATGTACGAATGTGTAATTTTATAATGTTTGTCTGCTTATACAGTGGATCTCATAAATACTCGTACCCTCTATGTTTACTGAAAAAATTTTGTCTTAATTAAATGACAAATTAAATTAAATTAAACGAGGTTTGATATTTCCGAATAAATTTTTATTATAAATTTATGCGTATGTAAGGTTTATTCATGTACACCCACGTTTATAAATATGTATACGTATTTATAACAAAACCTAACGGTTAATTCAGACAAATTACTTCGATAGACACATAGAGTACGAATATTTGTGAGACTGACTGTATATATGGGACGGGTCTAAAACGTCTTTAATTAAAACAAAAATTGTAATTACGATACGCAGTACGCCCGACTCGTATCGCGACCACCGTGTCACGCCTGTTTCCCGAGTAAACAAGGATACAATATTGCGTGTGGTCGAAAACATTTTTTTTTTTTTTTGTTTTTTTGCTCGCGAAACGACCGACGACGAATCTTGCATTCGTCCCAAAGAGCCCTTCAGGAATTCTTCGAAGCGTGGCCTACGCAATTCTATTGAATTTCGTTAGTGCGTGCTCATATTGCTTGAGAACTTTTAACCAGTTAATGCGTTGTTGAATCAAATTCACCAGTAAGACTGGCATTGTCGTAGTAATTAATACTGAACTATCGCGTACCCAATGAAGCGCCATGTATGTTAAATCCTGCTTTAACATGTCTGATTTCTGTACTTTAAGGAAAAACTGATAAAGTAGTATCAAAGTGGATTCTTAACGTCAATCAAACATTGATTCGACCAATCCAGGGACACGTGTATGCTTCGGGAAAATAATGCCATAAATACAGAAGTAATCTCTGTAATGAATAAAAAGAAACGAAAACTGTCATCGCTATTGGGAATCTCAGTCCTCTGATACTAATCCAATCGAAATGTGTGGTCCTGGTCGATCATGAAGTAATAGATTCAAGAAAACCGCATTTTATCGTTATAGGCACTAACGTATCACGTTTGTACGATATGGAGGCAGACCTATTACACACAGGGTGGGCTAGCTAAGCCATTTACCTAGAGTCTCATGCTCACAGAGATCTCACATTTACATATGTAAAAGAGACTCTTATAAAATTTGTATACTCTCCTAATCTGATTATCATTTTGTAATACTAAATAGTTTTGGTACCAAAAGAGCTCATTGACAAAGTTTATCTAGCAGACCCTGCCTTATACGTGGAGGTACCATTCTATTAACACTGAATCTACCACGACTGGTCAGATGACCATTTTCAAACTTTAGTATATATTTCTTGTACATATGAATTACATACATATGTTTCATGCATTAGACTACCTTTTTATACATTAAGATTATTTTTATAAAATATCGTACGTTTTGTATCGCATTCGTAAAGAAGTCTAAACCTGTAGAATTGCACTAAGTTTGACAGTATATCACAGTTTCAATCGATGCCATTCGCTGGAATGCTCGATATTCATGTTTATGCGAATCCGACGCCAACGGTATTCCAGTGATGTGAACCCTTTGGAAAACGTTTGCTAACGTACTAATCATGTAGAATTGCACTAAGTTTGACAGTATGTCACAGTTTCAATCGATTCCATATATATATCTGTATAATATTTTAATATATAATAAATCTGGATATATATATATATATATATATATATATATATATATATATATATATA